>NC_133297.1:20924884-21224884 GCF_005239225.2 Populus alba | reverse complement strand
TAATATACTAGTATTATGGATGCATCGAGACTACTAGTCTTTCAGTTCGATCATTTGCATTATTTTTATATAATTAAAAAAATTTAAAAGTGAAAAATATTAAATGCATTTTATGAATTTGAAAGAATTTTTGGTAAAATTCAAATACTTTATTAAATGACAATTGTACTTATATAATGTTCTAGGGTAAATTGACTAATTAGCATATAAAATATAAATAAATAGTGAAATAGCATAGTTTGGAGATGTTGTAGTTTAGAAAACAAGATATTTAATACCTTATTGTACTTGTGAAGTGTGACATTTATATAATTGTCGTACTTTAGAGCGCGATATTTATATATAGCTTGATGACATTTGTTCAATTGTTCCTTGTGTTATAAACAACTTGATGGCATTTGTTCAATTGTTCCTTGTGTTATAAACAACTTGATGGCATTTGTTCAATTGTTCCTTATGTGTATAAACAACTTGATGGCATTTCAATTGCTCCTGACACAAAAAATTCTTACATAAACACTTTTTTCTCCAACCAAATCAATTAGCCTCGAAAAAAAATCAATTCAACTAAATCGACCTTGTCAAACGGGGGGGTCTCCTACGCTATTTCAGCTGTAGATTGATAAATTACAGGAGATTGAGGGAAATTACATAACCATGCAACACCTAAGAAATTTCATGATATAGCTATTGACTTCTTGTTTCTTACACAAGTAGGTTTTTATACAATAAGATATGAAGCCATTTCAAAATCTAATTGATGTTACAGTTGTGAATCATGAAATCAATTAAAATTTTACATGTCGTGATTCACAATTGCAACATTAAACAAATGTCACGTTTTGAAAATGCAGTATCAATTAAATGGCATGGTTCAGAACCTCCAACATCCAAAAAGTCATGTTTTAAAATAAAAACATTTAGTTTGTGTTTCGTTTTAGATGTGTGACTGACATGATCAAAAGATTGATGTCTTCTCCCAAGTGTAAGAGTGTCGAAGTAATAAATAACCCGATAAGACTAGGATCGAACCATAGAGAGGTTAATTATATAAATTATAGACAATAATAATAATACAACAACAACAACAACAACAACAAAAATAAAGAAGAAGAAGTTGATAAGAACTTTGAGATGAAAGTTTAATGTAAAAATTAAACAATTATAAAAACAAATATCAAGGTTAGAGGATCCACTAATGGTATTTCAAACAAGTATAATATAAACTCTTATTATTCAACTGGAAATCACACACAAAAGAGGTTCCAATCGGATGATTTGTCATTAATAGTTCATTATAAATTGTTAACATGATCATATTAATTATCTTATTTAAATAATACCAAACTTTTAAATATTTTCAGGAATTCATGATACTAACTTATGTTAATAACAAATCAAGTTCCTTTCATAGCACATGTATAAGTAATATCATACGGTTGGGCTATGAGAGTGTCAATCATTTATTGTACCAAGTGTTATACAACACAAATCTAGATTAATCATTTAACAAGCAAGGTATTAAGAATTAGTAAGATAAAAAGATAAGACATGTTAAAATTAAACATTAAGGTCTATGTTGAGTTTACACTATACTTATTCTTACACCATTAGTGTAACCTTTTCACCTTAACATAATAAACTTAGCTAAACATAATGAAGAAGAGAAACATAAATAAAAAAAAGAAGAACATAAATAAGATACAAGTTAACTAAGTAAAGGAAATGAAATGAAAAGCATAAACAAGATATTAATGAAAGCAAAACTTAAAAATTAAAAAAATATAAAGAGAGAAATAAAGAGTATGATCTTGATCTGAACAACCAAGATCCTAAATGAATGGCAAATTCCTCCTTTTATAGGCCAAAATTTGGAACTATTGATTTGATGACTAATTATTGAGTGGGTGGCCAACTCTTGACTCGGTGAAAATCCTTATCTTCTTGTCTGAATAAAATGTCATCGCTGACATCAGAACTGGAACCACCTGTACCATGAAAGTTATAGAAAATTGTCTTATCTTTCCAGAAAAAAAAAATTGAGGTAATTTGGACTTCTAGAACTCGAGATATGAGCTGAACACTGAATAGTGTCTGGGCTGTAAGACATATTCAAACTTCTCCGTTGTTGCTATAATTTGGACTTGAAAACGGTCTTTTTAAATCTTGGACTCTATATGAAAGTTGTAGGCCTATGTCTTACCTTTCCATCTATATAAAGCAGACCTAAATCTGAGATCTACAGCTCCATATATGACCCAATTACCAAACAATGTTTTGGTTTGGACTGCACCAATATCTCTTTTCTAAGTTTGGCCCTCTCTTTGTCCTTTCAATTTCGGCACTTAAACTCATCAATCAATCCTTTTATTTATATGATAGGCCTGCATTTAAGATGAACATTTACCATAAATTAAAGGTATCTTATATTATTAGATATGTTATTATAAAACATGCTTTAGTTAAGGAGTTATTGATACTTCAAGTGCAAAATGATGATATAAAACCTTGATAAAAATGCACTTTTAAGTACTAATCAGTGACAGGATCAAACTATGTCATTTCATCAAATATTTCTTAAATGGTATCTTAGATTTAATTTTTTTTAACCCTCTTCTCTCTTTTATTTTTTTTAATTCAACAACTGATCCGAATCACTTTGAAATCAGTGAAGAGAAAAAAAAATGTATAAAGCACAAAGTATGAGGATGTTTTTGAAAGAAAAAAAAATATAGCCATCTGACAAAGGTTGAAGCATAAACCAACCCCGCCAAGATGGTTGGATGTTTGGCCATACACCAATCGAATTCAAAGCCAACAAAGACAAAGCAGTGATTGACAAATTGGATAAAAACTTTAGAAAATAAATTGCATAACTCCAACAATATTAGGTGGGAGAGCAAAGCCAAAAATATTTTATTATACACTAGATAATTACTCGTGTTATGATGTATATGGGTTGAATTAATTTTTTTGCGATAAAAAATATAGTTTAATTAAAAGAAAATTAAGGTGACATAATTTTTTTAAATATTGAAATGATAACATATTAGATTGAGTTTTAATTAACATGGGTAAACTTGTCATATCTGCTATTTATGTTATGAGACCTTGATAACCATATATAAAGAAAGAAAAAATTCATTTTTCAATCAATCAAATGTTAAAGGATAAAATAAAAAACAAATATGAACTAAAAAATAAGCTGAGTCAACCCAGATTAAACTATCAGAATTGAGTTTTGAGATTAAAATAACCTTACAAAAAGCAAATCAAAATAAATTATAAAGTTCAATTCTCAATCAAGTCAATGTTCAAAAATAAAATTAAAAAAAAATCAATTAAAAATATAAAACAAAAAACCATCTGAATCAACCAATTAAACTTGTGACATAGGTTATGAGACCAGGTCAAACTCATAGAACATAAATCAAAATAAATTTTAAAGTTTAATTCCTAATCAGCCTGATACTAAAGGATGAAATTAAAAAAAAAATCAACTAAAAAAATACAAAAAAAAAAACTTGAGTTAACTGGCCTAACCCATAATCTAGGTAATAAGATCGTGATAACCTCATAGAAAATAATAATTAAAAAATATGAAGTCCAATTCCCAATCAACCTAATATTGAAGGATTAAGTTGAAAAAAAAATAAAATAAAGAAAAGGAAGAAAAATGACCCGAGTCAATCTGTCAAACCCAGTGTCACGGGGGCCACGACGTTTACGACGGAGGCTCCTTGTCGTGCCTCCTGTGGTGAGGTGTGTTGTGTGTTGGGGAGGGTTTTTTTATTTAATCATAAAATTATGATTAATGTTTAGGAGTCGCCACCTAGTATTATGGTCACTAAGAACCTATGGTCTGCGAGAGTCTGAGTAAGGGACTGGTTGTGCAAGGGGCAGACGCATCACCCCCAGTGCACCCTACCTAAGGTAAGCTACAATATTGTTTGATTGTTTTTTTCTAAGTCGGGTTGGTCTTTTCTAAGGTTCAAGGCATATCTCTCTTCATGAGAGAGTCTCTACCTTATCGGGTTAAATCCTAACCGTTCTAAAATCTGAATTTTAGCATCGCATTTATTTACACCTTGTATCTTTAATACCTGAGGGTGTACTTTATCGTGTAATTTTACACCCCACAAATATTAAAGTCTACATCTGGATCCTAAAATAAAAATTGGAAAAAGATTTTTAACATGTTGGCCAAATCCCAATAGATAATCACAAACTAGTTATAATATCTATTTTTGGATTTTTTTTTTTAAAACATGAAAAAGATGTAATTTTTTTTATGAACAATATGCTTGTAAAAATTTCAGGATTTGGTCATATGTAACAAAATATTTTTTTTGTTTTCTGCAAATGTTTTGAATTTTTTTTTTTTGAAATGTTTTGGAGAAAACCAGTATTTTAATACCGGATTTGTAATTTACAGTGTAAATATACAACTCGATATTATGCAATATTGGTAGAAAAATATGCGAGAAAATCACAATTTTTTTAGAATGATTGCTTTGAAAATTTTTGGATTAAAAAAAAAAGGGGGTATAGTCCATTGCATGAACAGTGGACGTGAATTATAATTCACGTCCTATGTTCACTGAACAGGGGCAGCGAAGAAGAAGAAGAAGGCAAAAGGGAGAGAGGGCGGATAGCATGGCGTGGTGGTGGTTGGGCCGAGGATGACTGTGTGTTGCCGGTGGTTGCAGCGGTGGAGTTGGCTGGAGCGGCTGCAATTGGAAGAGGAAGAAAGAAAAAGATGCAGAAGAAGAGAATCCGTAGAGAGGAGAGGGAAGACCTCGTGGTTGTTGTGCTTATTGCCGGTGAGGATTTTGGTTGGTGGGGAGGTTGAGACGGTGTTTGTTGGTGGAGGAGGAATGTTTCTGTGGGGTCTTCAAGGGCTGAAGAAGCAACGGGGAGAGAGAGAGAAGAGAGAACGTTGGCTGGAAGAAAAAACAGGGGAGAAGCTGATTTTTTGGCTTATTTTGGACTCGATTCCCCCCCAGGCCATCAAATCCACCTCTATTTATAGGCAGTGGAAGAGGGCAATCTTGTCCACATTGGAGAAAAATTTCAGCCCTTGATTCAGTTTGGAAGGATCCCAACCGTTGGCTCAAAGTAGGCATGGTGCACTGTCAAAACTGTAGAAACAGCTGCCTGAGTTGGCATGTTTAGGCCGGCGTCGGCGTCGTCTCGCTGCCATTCAGAATGAATTGTTTACTTCAACCTATAGAGAAACTGCAGGGGATCATTGGCGTGCAAGATTTGTCAAATTTGGTGGCTGATAGGTACATTAAATTCAGCTGCAAAGTAGGTAACCGGACCAGCTTTTTTTGAAAAAAATAAAGAAGATAATGAACAGTTTTTTGGCCAAATTTCATTTCAGTCCTCCATCTGTCAATTTCGTTCAATGGAACCCCCTAATTGACCATCGAACTTTCAATTTCTTCAATTTCACCCCCGGTTTTTGTCAATTAAGCCCCTATAGTTTGGCGCCTTTTGCATATTGGTCCTTGGCTGTGAACTTTGTCAATTTAACCCCTAATTGATCCCAAAACTTAAATTTTCTTGCAATTTTGCCCATGATTTCAATCAATTAACTGGGTAAAAATTAAATTTGGTCTCTTAAAATTCCAATCTTCTCAATTAAACTCAAATTAAGCTCCCAAACTTAATTTTCACCAATGAAGCCCCAAATAAAGTTAATTTGACCCATTTAAAGTATAATTAAGTGCTTGCACTTAATTAAATCCTTTAATTGGACCCAAATTAATTCTTAAACATACTTAAAAATTCAATTTGGCCCACGATTAAATCAAATTGGCCTATTAAAAATTTAATTATGTCCTTGGACTTAATTTTTCACTAATTAAGCCCCAAATAAAATTAATTTGACCCATTTAAGGTATAATTAAGTCCTTGCACTTAATTAAATCCTTTAATTGAACCAAAATTAATTCTCAAACATAATTAAAATTCAATTTGGCCCATGATGAAATCAAATTGGTCTATTAAAAATTTAATTATGTCCTTGGACTTAATTTTTATGCAAATTCATCCAATAATCATTTAATTTGACCTTGAATTTGCATTGTTTTCTCATTTTTTGGGCATAATGGGGTACAATTAGGCCTTGAATTTTCTTTAAAAAATTGTAGCTTGATTCCCTAGCCTACTTTCTTCATATTGCCAGCCTTTATTTTATTTTTTTAAAAAAGTTCTTTTTGGGGAATAACCCAGAATTGGGTTATGACACCCGGGTCAGAAGATCGAGATAACTCTATAGAAAGCAAATAAAAAAAAATCATAAAGTTCAATTCTCAATCAACCCAATATTGAAGGATGAAATTAAAAAAAATATATATAATCAATTAAAAAATGATAAAAAAAAACTGAGTTAGCCTATCTAACTTGTTGTAACCCATTTTTGGGTCTCCACACAAAAATAATATAAATATAAATAAAATAATATATATATATGGAAAATAAAATAATATAATAATAAATAATAAAAATAAATATATGATTGGAAGAAATTAAAAAATAATAATAGGAGGCGGGAGCGCTCAACAAATGGTGAGAAAAAAATTTGATTGAGGATAAAAATACAAAGAATAAAATTTTGACAGTATATCCCTAAATGATGAGAGCCATGTTGGAAAAGAAAATTAAATTTGAAGAGAAAAGTCCAAAATTGGATGTTTATGGACTCAATTGGATTTTATTGAAGGTTTAATTAAATTTATAGAGGCTTTGATTGAAAGAAAAAAATGATTTTTATGTCAATTTGGGCTTTAATTAGAAGAAATTAAAATTCTGGGGTCAAATTATAATTTTTAAGGGTTGATTTGGTCAAATCAATGGCTTAATTGCATAAATATTGAAGTTTAATGGCCAATTAGAGACTTAATTGAGGAAATCCGAAAAGAAGGACCAAATTGGAAAAGACTTGTAAATATAGGGGCTGTAATTAACAAAATCAGGGGCCAAATTGAAGAAATTGGAAGTTTATTGATCAATTGACGGTCCAATTGCATAAATCAGAGGCCAAGGACTGAAGTGAAAAACGCGGCCAACTATAGGGGTGGAGACTGAAATTGGAAGGGATGCAATTGAATTAATTCTTAAAATCAAAATTATATTGCGAGGACTTAAAAGAACAAAGGATAAATTAAGGATTGATTTGGAAACAAAAATGCCGATGCCACATTTAAATGAAATGGCGCGTTTTGTATAAAACGGCGTCGTTTCAGGTTAAAAAAAAAAAGGAAAAAAAGAAGAGAGCATAACAGTGTCGTTTTGAACGACACTGTTCCCCTTTCTCCTTCCCCTGGACGTGCAGCAGGGGAAGCCAGTTTTTCTTCTTCTTCTTCTTTCTTCATTAAACCCTACATGCCATATGCTTGCCACCTTCCAAAACCCCACACACTCTCATGATGATAAACTGAGGGAGTCGCGCCCTTCCAACCACGCCCACTGCCCAGCCAACCCGGCGCTGTGGCAGGTTAGCCAGCCCTGCTCCTCATACGCTGCCATAGGGTGGTAATAGGGATGCCCCCGCTCCCTTTTGCCCTATAAATACCCCCCAACACCAGCACGTGAGGGAGGAGGAAAAGAAAAGGGAAGGAACCAAAGAGAGGAGAGGAGAGAACGAACCAAAAAAAAAAAAGCAAACCGGAAAGCCATAAACAGGAGAGGGACTGTGAGGGTTAGAGGAAAGGGAAAACGAACCGAAAGGGAGGAGAAACAGACCAAGAGGGACTGTGAGGGTTAGAGGAAAGGGAAAACGAACCGAAAGGGAGGAGAAACAGACCAAGAGGGACAGTGAGAGGTAAAGGAGAGTGGACCATGAGGGTTGAGGAAAAACAAAATTGACACCAGATGAGGTCGGGTCTTGAAAAGAAATATCATTTAAATTAGAATAAAAGGAAAAGGAAATACAGCGAAAGAAGAGGAGGAGAAGGGAAGAGCAGGAGCCTCTTTCTCCACCGCTTGAAACCATAACATTACTGTTTGGAGTCACCTTCCGTGAGCCACGACACCACCACTGGCCTCCACCGTAGCACCGCCAGCGAAGCAGTCCGACCAGTAAGGCAACGCCCCTTTCCGCACCAGGTAATCCTTCTTCCCCCCTCATTGTTTTCTATTGATGGTGGTAGTTTTTCGAAAAATAATTCCCCCTGTCAGCTTTGTTGCTGGGCCAGACTGATGCTGGACTAGCGTTGAATTTTTTTTAAGGCCAGAACCAGACTAAAAAGGGAAATTTTGTGGGGCCAAGATTGGCCCAACCTTTTTGGGGCTGAGCCCAGCCCAGCCCAGCCCACCTAATATTATATATTATTTATTATATTTTTTTATATTATTTATATATATATATATCCCAAAAAAATAAATTAAAACAATTCTGAAAAATCCTTAAAATTTTTTGTTGATTTTCTGCATATTTTTATCAAAATTACTTAATATTGGTTTGTATTTTTATACCATAAAGATACAAATCCAATATTAAAATATCCAGTTTTCGTCAAAACATCGAAAAAGAAATTTAAAAATAAAAAATGTTTTGCTTTCAAAAATTCTGAAAAATCTTTAAAAAATATTGTTGATTTTCCTACATATTTTTATCAAATTTTCTTAATATTGGTTTGTATTTTAATACTGTAAAGATAGTATTTTTATACTGTAAAGATATAAATCCAGTATTAAAATACCCGATTTTCGTCAAACATCAAAAAATATAAAACAAAAAAAAATGTTTTTGTTTTAATGCATATGGCCTAGTCTCTCCAAAATAAAGAAAAAAAAATCATCACATCATATTTTCATACAATAGAAGAAATTTGAAAAAAATTTATGTATTAGCATGCACTTTGGCTTTAACAAGTTTGTTAGAACCACGAGAACTAGGCTAATGTTTCAAAAATTCTAAAAAAATCCTTTTGTTTTCTTTTAGTATTTGGGATTAGGAATTTATATGTAAAACATATTCCTGATATTAAAAATAAAGTTTTTTTTTTATATAGACGTTATAATGGTTATGATTTTACCCGATAAGATAAGGAACTCCTTATTGAGGAGGACTTTTCTTGAACCATAAACAGACCAACAATTAAAATAGGATAACACCTTAGTTGTTTTTATCAGACAATCAAACAATGCAGCTTACCTTAGGTAAGGCGTATTTGGGGTGCTAATACCTTCCTTTTACGCAATCAGTCCCCGTATCCGACCTATGAAACTAGTTAGGGTTCCTAGTGACAAAAATACTAGGTGGCAACTCCCATTCCATTTTCCACCGATAAAAGACAAGAATTTCTTGTCTCCCCATATTTGCTAGATAGAGATATTTACATTTTTTGATTTAAAGTGGAACAATATTTTCGCCGCGACGCCGCACACGTGCGACAGAATAGCGACTCCACTCGGGACCTTGTAGACTAAGCTTTGTTTTTGTCTGATTTGTTTGTGTTTTTGTGTGTTTATTGTTAATATGCCTTTCCTTTTATTATTTACGTGTTTGCTTTTTATTTTACGCATACTATTCATGCATTGTAGAAAACTGTCTTATGCATCACTTACTTTGATTTTGAGAAGCACACACAAGTCTTAAGTTAAGTGGGGAATTAGCGATTTGCCCTAAGACTATTGGTCAGGGTTCAGATGCATGAAACACCCAACTCATATCTGAATGCCTGCTTGGCAATGGTGGGGTATGTGCCTTAACTGTTCCTTGCAACGCCCCTATACTGTTTTTACGAAGAACGTCACTAAGCAGATATGAGACCCTTCAAGACCAAATAGAAAACCTACCCACTCTCACTTAATAAATAGAGCTTGTCCTTAGGTTATGTATCTTACTCTCATTTGCATCATGATTAATAATGTTAAATTCATCAATCCAGGTTTTGAGCTGAAATCATGACCAAGTACCTTTCTTTCCAAGAATTTGGGCAAGAATCTAAGTTGGCTCAGGTAGCTGAAGGAAAATGTCCAAGAATCGATGCTAGTGGGTTACCTTGCATTACTAAGATAAATCACATGGTAAATGACTTGGGGAAGTTATTGTCTATCATGGAATATGTTGATGAGACTCTTTTTGAAAGGCGATATGGGAGAATTGCATAACTAATGAGGTTACCTGTATAAGCAGCAACAGCCAACGCTCTACTAAATTTTTGGGATCCTAGTTATCGGTGTTTTACCTTCGGGAACATCGATATGACACCGACCTTGGAGGAATACGAGAGGATTTTAGATTTTCCAAACAACAGCCATAGGATCTACCACATGCAAAGATTTGAGGACACAGCTTCGGAGGTAGTCAGTTTATTAGGCCTGGGAAAGATCACAGTCAATGTAGAGTCACTGAGGGGGGTTTTAAATGGAAGGTTATTGAAGCCCAAATGAAGAAAAATGCTGAAGAAGGCAAGTTGGGAGATGAACGATACAGGTTGGTGGCCTTCGCCATCTTTGGACTAGTATTGTTCCCTTCCGAAATCGGAGTCATCAGTTTAGAAGCAGCAAGCGTCTTCATAGAATACGAGCATGACCAAATCAATCCCTCTTCAGCCATTTTGGGAGAAACTATGTTATCGCTCAACCATTGTAGAACGCATGGAAAAGGATCTATGAGATGTTGCATCCCTATGTTGTAGTTATGGATTATCAATCATATCGAAACACCAAGGGACATCTTTAACAACTTTTGGTGGTATGACCTGCGACCGTTAAAGGTTACCATAGATGAGACTTGGAAAAACTGGGATGAGAAAGCATGGATAGATAAATATGTAGCATTGCCAAGGAGTAACTTCAAATGGAAAGCACCATGGATGAACAATGCCATCTGCACTATGAGCTATGGAAGCAAGATATGGGTTCCTTTGATTGGTGTAACCGATTACATCAGTTATGCGCCCGCCCTTGTAACAAGGCAGTTAGGTGGAATGCAGTACACTCCAAGAACTCTGGGTTTAGCTGATTTCATCGGTTTATTCAAGCACCATCCATTCCTCGAAGAGATGGAGCTTATCCGACAAGATTGGGAAAGACCCCTGATGGTAAAAAGGGAAGAAGGGAGCAATTTTGAAACATCATTCAGCTAGAATTATACAGTTTGAAGGAAGGAAGAGCTTTCTGAAGTGAGGGATTCCTCAACACAAAAACATCCAGAATCAGCGATAGAGCAACCAAAAAGGAAAAGGACTGATAATGATGAAGAGTTAAGAAAGTAGCTAGAACGGTGTATAATGATCTCAACAAAAGTAAAGGGCAGCAAAAACTATTAGAAAGTTAGTTAGAGGAAGAAAATATGATGAGGGTTTACTTGAACCAGTGGTTGGAAAAGCAGGATAAGCAGTTAACGTCTTTAAATGAATGGCAGAAAAAGGTCGAGGTAGTTGAAGAAATAGCAAAAAAGGTCCAGGTTGAGTTAAGGAATCGAATAACCGAATATGATGAGCTGGTTAAAAAGAATTGGCTTGTAGAAAAAGAGTTGGCTAAGTTTAAGAGATCAACAAAAGGCAAGATGAATGTTGATAAAAAGGTGATAGATTCTTTGAAGAAGGGAAGGAGCATTCTTTTAAAGAAAGTAGAAGTTGAAAAAGGGAAGAATTGGCTAGCCCAGCTCGACATAGAAGAGGAAAGAAGGACCAGAGCTTAATATATGGTGCAACTTGAGGAAGAGAGAAGTGCAAGAAAGGTCGCTGAGTCTGATATGAGAGATTACCAGAAGAGAGCTGAGTCTTCGAAAGGAAGGATGATGGCTTTACAATCTGAGATCGAGATACGAGAAGAAGAGTTGAGGGAGTTGAGAAGCCATTACTTCGAGATGGAAGAGGATCTGAGTAAGGCTAAGCAAGAGTGTCAAGAATGTCAAGACTATATGGACAGCTTTGCAATTCAAATTAACTCCAAAATAGCCAAGTTGGACATGGAAAAGGAAGAACTGCAGAGGGTAAGGGATAAGTTGGCATGGTCGAAGGATATGATTTGAGTGTTGGAAAGAAGTAATGAAGCCTTGGGAGCTAGCAACGAAGTGATAATCGCAGATAACACCGTGTTCCATGATAAGATAAGGCATGTGACAAAGCAAGTCGAGCAAGCAGCCTGGTATGCGGAAAGGTTGCAACAACAAGCCCCCCAAATTGAAAATGATGCTTCAAAGTATCGAGAATACATAGGGGCCATCACCTCTTTTATTGGGGACTTAGCTAATAAGGGAAATGCCTTTTAGGGGTAGCAATGTATATGACTCTTTTCTATCATCGTTTTGTAGGAGCAACTTTTATTTATAAGAAGGTCATGACCTATTTTTCTTCCTAATGTGTTTTGGTAAGCTACTATGATAAGAACTTGGCAAACCCTCCTTTATAGTAATCAGGTCAACTCAGAAATCTTGCCTAAAGGATTACGAAAGTCACGAATTAGCTCTAAAAAAAATACACATTACATGTGCATCATATTTTCATCACGCATTGTGTTTAATTTATCATATGCATTCCAGATCGTGAAACATAGGTCCCACGTCTAAAGTCCACCACACGCGGTCCAAATCAAGGATGGAAAACAAAGAAAGAGCACACTTAGAGTCACATTATCAGACCGAGTTGGAATCCGTAAAAAATGAAGTTGCTCGGCTGACCGACCTACTCGAGCAACTTCTAAGAGCTAAGAATGGGGAGAGAACATCAGCACAACTGCTTGAAGGAGCGCCAATAGCTCACATCCCTCAAGCATCTCAAAACCAGGGGGTAAACTCGGACAATGAACAACATTTTATGCCTATCACCCCTATCCAACCAACTCATGCTCTAATCACTGTTGACTTAACAGCGGAGGGAACCCCAGATAATAGGTCTCCCAGTTTGATGGACCAGGACAAGCTGTTTGCTTTAGAAAAAGATTAAAGGCAGTTGAGGGTAATGACTGGTTTGACCCTATGCGAGCAGCTGAAGTATGTTTGGTACTAAACATCATGGTGCCAAAAGATTTTAGGATACCAAAGTTCATTAAGTACACTGGTTTGGAATGCCCAAACACTCACCTTCGATCCTACTGCAATAAAATGGCGGAAGTAATCCGCGATGATAAACTGCTAATCTATTTCTTTCAAGATAGCCTCGCAGGATCCGCTTTGAGCTGATACATGAGGTTAGATAGTGTCAGGATCAGGAGCTGGAGAGACTTTGTGGAGGCTTTCCTTAAGCAGTACAAGTTTAACATGGAAATCGCTCCTGATCGAACAAGTCTAATGTCAGTGGAGAAAAGGAGCCAAGAGTCGGTAAGGGCCTATGCACAAAGGTGGAGGGATGAGGCAATGCATGTCCAACCCCCTTTGATAGAAACAGAGAAGGTGACCTTGTTTGCCAATACCTTCAAGGCACCTTATTATGAGCATCTAATGGGTAGCTCCTCTCAGCATTTCTACGATGCGGTACACATAGCTGAAAGGATAGAGAAAGGGATTAAAGTTGGGCATATAGCGAAGCTGTTGGAGAATAAGGGTTTTATTGGAAGAAAGAGGGAAGGTGATATTAACAACTTGGAAGGTGGATACAAGGGCAATAGAGTAGATTCCCATAATCCACAAGTACTAACCTCCTAATTCTCCCACATGAACTTTAGCCAACCTTTTCCCCCTAATCGAACAAATAACCAGTCAAACAACCAAAACCACCACCAAAGATCCTATACAAGATACACTTTAGAACAACCGCCGCCATTACCCATGCCTTCGAAGGACATGTATGCCAAACTGTTGAGTATTGGACACATAGCTCCTATCCCTGCACTACCGCTACAACCACCATTTCCAATTTGGTACAAGCCCGAGTTGACTTGCGAGTACCATGCTGGTAATCTCGGGCATGGGATTGAAACCTGCTACGCTTTCAAGAAAAGGTTGTTGGAGCTTATTAAGATAGGATGGGTATCCTTTGAAGATAAGCCCAATGTTAATTCAAACCCGTTGCCTAAACATGCCCCAAGTAGTAGTGGAGTAGGCATGATAGAAGTTGGAAATCAATGTAAGGCGTTGAAGGTGTCCATGAAGAAGTTGTACAACATGTTGGTGCAATCAGGATTTTTAGAGACAAATATGGAAAGCCATTTGGAGGGATGTGATTACTGTGAGTTCCATGGAAGAAATGGACATCATATTGAGGATTGCATCGAGTTTTACGAAAAGATTACAAAAATGTTGAAAATGAGAGAATTGAGGATTGAACCCATGGAGAGCAAGGGTGAGGTGAGTATGATGGAAGGTCAAGATGAGATGACAGGAGTATGTAGGGTCCAACAAACAGCTAATGGGCCACCAAGGCTAATCTTGGTTAAACCTTCCTGCATAAAAGGGAATCACAAAGCCATGCCTTATAATTATAGTTATGCCTCCAATGTTCGAGCTCCTCTTCCTTTGTTCCAGATTGAGATAAGTGGTTTGACTCGGAGTGGTCGTTGCTTTACGCCTGAGGAGTTAAGAAAGGCTAAGGGCAAAGAAGTGGTAGATTTGGACATATCACTAGAAGTTAATAAGCCGGTAACAGAAGAGGAGTCAAATGAATTCTTGAAGTTGATCAATCATAATGAATATTGCATAGTAGATAAACTAAAAAAGACTCCAGCTAGGATCTCCCTCATGTCCTTGATACTCAACTCTAAGCCGCATTGAAACGCCTTGCAAAAGGTATTGAATGAGGCGTATGTACCCCAAGACATTGAACATAAAACCATGGAGCATCTGGTGGGGAGGATCCACGCAACTAATTACTTGTACTTCACGGCTAATAAGTTTGATACTGAAGGTACCAGACATAACAAGCCCTTATACATTACGGTTAAGTGCGAGGACTGCCTCATAGGAAAGGTACTCATCAATAATGTCTCGGCCCTTAACATGTTGCCAAAGCACATTCTGAAGGAAATGCCGATTGATGAATCTCATATGAAGCTGAGTACTATGATGGCTAGAGCATATGATGGCTCACCTAGGCTAATAATTGGACTTTAAAAGTGGAGCTATATGTGGGACCATAAATGTTCCTAGTGACACTTCAAGTTATGAATATCCACCCTTCCTATAGTATGTTGTTGGGAAGACCTTGGATTCATGCAGCGGGGGCAGTAGCTTCATCATTGCACCAATGCCTGAAGTATATCATGAATGAGATGTTGGTAATTGTCAAGGCCGAGGAGACAGTATCCATAATAAAGAATGTGGTTGTACCTTTTATCAAAGTAGATGATTGCAAGGATAATAATATCTATGCTTTTGAGATTGTGAACACTGACTGGGTGCCGGAGAACACAGTACTGAGAAGGCCAAGGATCTTAGAAGCAACAAGGATGGCAACTCAATGCTTCTTGGAGTGCGGGATCCCATTTCAGTATAACCCTATCGCCGGGGTACCAGAAGGGGTTAATCCAGCAAAGATGAAAAGTGTTGATCAAAGATTTGGGCTAGGGTATAAACCTAACAAGGAGGATCATCGGTGGGCTGCTAGTTGGAGAAGGGAAAGAAGAATAGCTAGAATTAAAGGAAAAGAGCCTGAAGAAGAAAAGCTAGAAATCCCTCCCCTTAGCGTGTCATTCCCAAAAGCTGCCTACGTAATGCAACATGATAAAGGAGTTGAAAGCCTTGGTCAAGAACTGGCAAATATGAGCATAAACACTTGGAGGAAAATGAGGTGGAAGGAGATGACATGAAGACAGTAGCAGGAAAGGGAGATGAAGCACTACCACAACTAACGATCCACACACTAGAAGAAGTCTCAGCCAAGACCTTTGTGCGCAAGTTGGCTCATGGCGAGAAGTTTCAGAACTGGGTGACCTAAGAAGCTCTAGTAGTTTTCAAAATGTAAACCAACTTTATTTGCCTCAACATGCTTTTGTCATTTGCTTTTATGTGCCTTTTATTTTCTCTAGTTGACAATCAAAGCTCATGATGTCAGCTAGATTTTGTGTTTGTCATTGAGCCCACCTTTTCTTTAAATAAATGATGAGATCATGCACTTTTCAAAATTGTCTTTTTTATGCATTTTCACCAAACACTTCACGCTTTCAGGAATCCTGAAAGCAGATCTCCTACAACATCACATACATTTAGCATCAAGAATAAATGGTCAAACTTGAACGAACATGTGATAACTATGGAAGAGGAAGAGTGGGACGAAAGCAATATTAGTGAATTCACTAGGATAGTGGAACAACGGGAACAGACTTGGAAGCTTGCCACAGAGGAACTCGAAACCATCAATGTGGGCAGTGATCAACTCAAGAAAGAGTTGAAAATAGGTACCTTAATTACTTCTGAACAAAGGACAAAAATGATCGCCTTATTACAAGATTATTCAGATGTTTTTGCTTGGTCTTATGAAGATATGCCCGGTTTGGATACAAATATTGTAGTACACAAGATATTGTTGGAAGAAGGTTGTAAACCAGTCAAGCAGAAGCTGAGGAGGGCCCACCCAGATGTCTGGATCAAGGTCAAGGCAGAACTCAAGAAGCAATGGGATGCTGACTTTCTAGAAGTAGTTAGATATCCAAAATGGGTATCTAACATTGTTGTGGTGCCTAAGAAGGAGGGGAAGATTAGAGTTTGTGTGGATTTTTGGAATTTGAATAGAGCTAGCCCTAAAGATGATTTTACTCTACCACACATAGATGTTTTAGTGGACAACACTGCTCGAAGTTCCACATATTCCTTTATGGATGGTTTTTCAGAATACAACCAGATAAAAATGGCTCCAGAGGATAAGGCGAAAACAAATTTTGTCACACCTTGAGGGACATATTGCTACAAGGTCATGCCATTTGGTTTGAAGAATGCAGGAGCAACCTATCAAAGAGCAAGGGTGACTTTGTTCCATGATATGATGCACAAGGAAATTGAGGTGTATGTAGATGATATGATTGCCAAGTTTAAAAAAGGAGAAGATCATGTTGAAGTTTTGAGGAAGTTATTTGAGAGATTGAGGAAGTATGAATTAAGGCTCAATCCTGTGAAATGTTCATTCGGAGTTAAATCAGGTAAGCTGTTAGGATTTGTGGTAAGTGATAGAGGTATAGAGGTGGATCCAGATAAAATAAAGGTCATTCAAGTTATGTCTTCCCCTAAGACGGAGAAAAAAGTAAGAGGATTCTTGGGAAGGTTAAACTACATTGCTCGGTTTATAGCTCAGCTAATAACAACATGTGAACCTATATTCCGACTATTCAGGCAAAAGAATCCTGGAACTTGGAATGAGTGTGAGGAGGCATTCAATAAAATCAAACATTATTTACAAAATCCACCTTTACTGGTTCCTCCGGTATCAGGAAAACCTCTGGTATTATATCTAACAGTAACCGAAGTAGCCATGGGATGTGAATTGGGTCAACATGATGAAACCAGGAGGAAGGAAAGAGCTATTTATTACTTAAGTAAGAAATTCATCGAATGTGAGTCTAGATACACTGAGATAGAAAGGCTCTGTTTGCGCTGGTGTGGGCAGCAAAGAGATTACGACATTATATGTTATACTACACCACTTGGTTGATTTCAAAAGTGGACCCTCGGAGGTATATTTGTAACAAGCCCTTTCTCTCAAGCTGAATTGCAAGGTGGCAGGTTTTATTAGCAAAAGATGACAGTGTATATTACAAGGAAAGCCATAAAAGGGAGTGTAATCGCGGACCATTTGGCCGATAATGCTGTTGAAGATTACGAACCTTTGGATTTTGATTTCCCCGATGAAGATATATTGTCAATAGAAAAAGAAAAATAAAAGACAGATTGGTGGACCATGTTTTTTGACGGGGCAGTGAATGTATATGGTAACGAGGCCGGTGCGGTAATAATCTCTCCTAATAAGAAACAGTATCCAGTTTTGGTTAAACTGCATTTCGAGTGCACCAACAACACATCTGAGTATGAAGCTTGCATGCTTGGTTTAGAAGCGGCATTAGAACTAAAGATAAAGAAGATAGATGTATATGGGGATTCAATGTTGATTATCTATCAGGTTAAAGGGGAATGGCAGACCAAGGAGGAAAAGTTGAGGTCATACCAGGAATACCTATCCACACTAGCAAAGGAATTTGAAGAAATTAGATTCACCCATCTAAGAAGGGAGGGGAACCATTTTGCGGATGCTTTGGCCACACTAGCTGCTATGACTACCATTGATCTCAAGTATAAGATACAACCTGTACACATTGACATTAGAAATGACCCAGCTCACTGTTGCTTAGTTGAAGGAGAGATAGAATGAAAGCCTTGGTATTACGATATCAAGAATCTTGTGCAAAATCATAAATATCCGGTGGGAGCTTCTAAAATGGATAAGAAAACCTTGAGAAGGTTGGCCATAAACTTCTATTTAGATGGAGAGATTTTATATAAAAGATCATTTGATGGAACTCTACTAAGGTGTTTGAATGAGACAGATGCTAGAAAGGCATGGCGAGAGGTCCATGAAGGGATTTGCTCAACCCATGCTAGCGGGCATATGATAGCAAGGAAAATACAAAGGGCTGGTTATTTTTGGATGATGCTAGAGAAAGACTGTATCGACTATGTCAGGAAATGTCACAAGTGTCGAGTTTACAATGATAAGGTCAATACGCCTCCATCTCCTCTATTTAATCTAATATCTCCTTGGCCATTTGCAATGTGGGGAATTGACGTGATTGTTCCTATTAACCCAAAAGCTAGCAATGGTCATAGGTTCATCCTCGTAGCTATTGACTACTTCACAAAATGGGTGGAAGCTAATTTGTAAGCCCACGTAACACAGAAGATAGTGAAGAGGTTTGTAGAAAAGGACTTGATTTGTCGATATAGTCCTCCAGAAAAGATAATGACAGATAATGCACAGAATTTCAACGGCAAAATGATAATGGAGCTATGTACTAAATGGAAGATCAAGCATTCGAATTCCTCACTATACCAGCAAAAAATGAATGGCACAGTAGAAGTCGCCAACAAGATTATCAAAAAGATTATTCAGAAAATGGTAGTCACGTATAGAGATTAGCATGAGATGTTGCCATTTGCTCTTCATGCATACCGCACTACAATCAGTACCTCGACAGGGACTACCCCATATTCTCTGGTGTACGGTATGGAGGCAGTGATGCCTTTGGAAGTGGAAATCCCATCGTTAAGAGTGTTGATGGATTCTGAACTAGAAGAGGCCGAGTGGGCCAAAGTGAGATATGAGCAACTGAACCTGATTAGTGAAAAGAGGATAGCTGCAATATGTCATCATCAACTTTACCAGAAATGAATGGCCAAGGCATATGATAAAAAGGTTAGACTGCGGTTGTTTCAAGAAGGGGATCTAGTATTGAAGAAAATATTATCGTTACTCGAAGAAGATCAAAACAAATGGGCACCAAATTATGAGGGTCCTTACGTAGTAAAGAAGGCATTCTCAGGAGGAGCACTGAAGTTGGCTAGAATGGATGGAGAAGACCTAGCTCGACCTGTGAATTCTGACTCTGTAAAAAGATTTATGCTTGATGTATGCTCCTAAATCAATAAAGCAAAGTCTGACCATCAATTTCTTTCTTTTTTCATTGCATTGATCTCACAACACTTAATTTATTTTCTAGAATGAAGAATCTTAAAAGGTGGAAGAGAAGAGTAGAAAGATAAGAATAGAGTTTGTCAATCCTAATAGTGCATTTTTTTTTTTAAAAAAAAAAAATCATTTTCATTATCTCATCACTCACTAAAAGGTTTATCATTGGCGGAATGAATTTCTTCTTTATATAAAAGCCCAGACTAGGAACACATCCCCACACTAGGGGCAATAAGAGATGTTTCATGAAAAGTTTTACGTATTTGAAATGGGACGGAAGCCTTTAGATTTGAAAATTAAGCTAAAGCATTTGACAATAGCATGATAAACAAGGCAATACAAATCATACATTTTCAAAAAAAACTACAGGTAAAAAGTCGAAGACTTCTCAAAAATATGATAGGCGGCACGAAAAACGAATCCAGCATACGACTTTAAGAGCAAGCTCATGTCAAAAGAGAGTTTCATGAAATAGAAGAAGATGATGGGACCTATGTTTCAAAACCAGGTAAGAATGCATGCATGCCATCTAACATAAATCATTGCATGAATGCTTTTTTTTTAATTGTTACAGGAGGAATCCTTAGTTTAATCTAATAGGATTGTGGACGAAGAAAGAATCATTTGGTTGATATTAGCAAAGAATCATGGTTTTGATTCTAGAAAAATAATAAAGGGAGAAGAACCTATTAGGAAATTTTCAAAAAAAGGAAAGAAAAAAAGGTGAAAACCTTGCCCTCAGGAAGAAAAATACCGAATTTAGCTTTGGTTAAAGGGAATCGCCAGATGAGATTCTAGGTTGACCGAGCTACAAATATAGTTTTTGATTTTGATTAAAGGAGGTCGCCAGAAGGGATCTTATATTTTGGTTTTTGGTTAAAAGAGGTCGCTAGAAGGAATCTCATGTTTCAGCTTTGGTCAAAGGAGGTCGCCAAAAGGGATCTCATATTTCAGCTTTGGTTAAAGGGAATCGCCAGATGAGATTCCAGGTTGATTAGGCTACAAATATAATTTTTTTGATTTTGGTTAAAGGAGGTCACCAGAAGGGATCTCAGGTTAACACAACCGTAATACCGATATCAGCTTTGGCTAAGGGAAATCGCCAAATGGGATTTCAGGTTGGCCGAGCTACAAATATAGATTTTAGTTAAAAGAGATCGCTAGAAGGGATCTCTGATGGAATGCCAGGCTAATTGAACATAAGTTAGAACTCAGAGGATCGCCAGATTAGGACCTCGAGAGGACTAAGTTTTGATCATAGCTTTTGGGTTGAGGAGGATTGATGTAAAGACAAAGTTTCAGATCGATCAGACTTCGACAATATCAGTTTTGGAAGTTCAGTTGTGTTTATCTTTATAAAACTTACTACGCAAAACCAATGCTCCGTAAGTATTATAAAGAGGGGGCATCTGTTATAACCCATTTTTGGGTCCCCAAACAAAAATAATAAAAATAAAATTATATATATATATATATGGAAAATAAAATAAGATAATAATAAATAATAAAAATAAATATATGGCTGGAAGAAATTAAAAATAATAATAAGAGGCGGGAGCGCTCAGCAAATGGTCAGAAAAAATTTTGATTAAGGAGGATAAAAATACAAAGATTAAAATTTTGACAGTATATCCCTGAATGATGAGAGCCCTGTTGGAAAAGAAAATTCAATTTGAAGAGAAAAGTCCAAAATTGGATGTTTATGGACTCAATTAGATTTTATTGAAGGTTTAATTGAATTTATAAAAGGTTTGATTCCAAGAAAATTTGATTTTTATGTCAATTTGGGCTTTAATTGGAAGAAATTAAAGTTCTGGGGTCAAATTATAATTTTTTAGGGTTGATTTAGTCAAATCAAGGGCTTAATTGCATAAATATTGAAGTTTAATGGCCAATTAGGGATTTAATTGAGGAAATCTGAAACCAAGGATCAAATTGGAAAAGACGCGAAAATATAAGGGCTGTAATTAACAAAATCAGGGGACAAATTAAAGAAATTGGAAGTTTATTAATCAATTGAGGGTCCAATTGCATAAATCAGAGGTCAAGGACTGACGTGAAAAACACAACCAACTATAGGGGCGGAGACTGAAATTGGAAGGGATGCAATTGAATTAATTCTTAAAATCAAAATTACATTGTAAGGACTTAAAAGAACAAAGGATAAATTAAGGAATGATTTGGAAACAAAAATGCCGACGCCACATTTAAATGAAACGACGCATTTTGTATAAAACGGTGCCATTTCAGGTTAAAAAAAAAGAGAGAGAGAAGAGAGCAGAACAATGTCATTTTGAATGACATTGTTCCCTTTTCTCCTTCCCCTGGACGTGCAGCAGGGGAAGGCAGTTTTTTTTTTTCTTCTTCTTCTTTCTTCGTTAAACCCTGCACGCCACATGCCTACCACCTCCCGAAACCCCACACACTCTCATGATGATAAATTAAGGGAGTCGCGCCCTGCCAGCCACGCCCACTACCTAGCCAACCCGGCATTGTGGCAGGGCAGCCAGCCCTGCTCCCTATGCGCTGCCATAGGGTGGCAATAGGGACACCCTCGCTACCTTTTGCCCTATAAATACCCACCAATTCCAGCACATGAGGGAGGAGGAAAAGAAAAGGGAAGGAGCCGAAGAGAGGAGAGGAGAGAACGGACCAAAAAAAAAAGGGGAAAGAAAATCGGAAAGCCATAAACAGGAGAGGGACTGTGAGGGTTAGAGGAAAGGGAAAACGAACCGAAAGGGAGGAGAAACAGACCGAGAGGGACAGTGAGAGGTAAAGGAGAGTGGATCGTGAGGGTTGAGAAAAAACAAAACTGACACCGGAAGAGGTCGAGTCTTGGAAAGAAATATCATTTAAATCAGAACAAAAGAAAAGGGAAACGCAGCAGAAGAAGAGGAGGAGAACGGAGGAGAAGGGAGGAGCAGGAGCCTCTTTCTCCACCGCTTGAAACCGTAACATTACTATTTGGAGTCGCCGTCCATGAGCCATGACACCGCCACCGGCCTCCACTGCAGCACCTCCAGCGAAGCAGTCTAACTAGCAAGGCAACGCCCCCCTCCACGCCAGGTAATTCTTCTTCCCCCCTCATCATTTTCTATCGATGGTGGTAGTTTTTCCTCCTGCATGCAGAACGAATATCGTTCTGCATGCAGGAGGGTGGGGGGAAAATAATCCCCCCCCCGTCAGCTTTGTTGCTGGGCCAGGCTGATGCTGGCCTAGCGTTGATTTTTTTTTTTTTGGGCCAGAATGATTCTGGCCTAGTCATTTTGTTTCTAGGCCAGGTTGGTTCTAGTCCAGCCCTGCTATTTGGGTCAAGTCTGGCCCAGACTAAAAACGAAAATTTTGCTGGGCCGAGATCGGCCCACCCTTTTGGGGTTGAGTCCGGCCTAGTTAGTTGGGCCGACCTAGCCTAGCCCACCTAATATTATATTTATTATAATGTTTTTATATTATTTATATATATAGATATATATCCCAAAAAAAATTTTAAAAATTCTGAAAAATCCTTAAAATTTTTTTGTTGATTTTCCTACATATTTTTATCAAAATTGCTTAATATTGGTTTGTATTTTTATACTGTAAAGATACAAATCTAATATTAAAATACCCGGTTTTCGTTAAAACATCGAAAAAGAAATTTAAAAATAAAAAATGTTTTGCTTTCAAAAATTATGAAAAATCCTTAAAAAATATTGTTGATTTTCTTGCATATTTTTATCAAAATTGCTTAATATTGGTTTGTATTTTTATACCGTAAAGATACAAATCCGGTATTAAAATACCTGATTTTCATCAAGACATCAAAAAATATAAAACAAAAAAAAAAAAACGTTTTTGTTTTAATGCATACGGCTTAGTCTCTCCAAAATAAAGAAAAAAAAATCATCACATCATATTTTCATACAACAAAAGAAATTTAAAAAAATATATGTATTAGTATGCACTTTGGCTTTAACAACAAGTTTGTTAGAACCACGAGAACTAGGCCAATATTTTAAAAATTCTAAAAAAATCTTTTGTTTTTCTTTTAGTATTTGGGATTACGAATTTATATGTAAAACGTATGCCTAATATTAAAAATAAAGTTTTTTTATATAGATGTTCTAACGGTTATGATTTTACCCGATAAGATAAGGACCTCCTTATTGAGCAGGACTTTTCTTGAACCATAAACAGATCAACAATTAAAATAGGATAACACATTAGTTGTTTTTATCAAACAATCAAACAATGCAGCTTATCTTAGGTAAGGCATATTTAGGGTGCTAATACATTTCCTTTACACAATCAGTCCTCGTACCCGACCTCTGAGACCAGTTAGGGTTCCTAGTGACTAAAATACTAGGTGGCGACTCTCATTCCATTTTCCATCAATAAAAGACAAGAATTTCTTGTCTCCCCATATTTTATAAATAGAGATATTTACATTTTTAGATTTAAAGTGGAACAATATTTTCGTCGCGACGCCGCACACGTGCGACATAACCTACAAAACTTGTGTCTTGAGTCATGAGACAATGATAACTGCTTAGAAAAAAAATCAATAAATAATTATGAAACTTAATTACCAGTCAACCCAATGTTAAAGGATGAAATTAAGAAAAAAAATAAATTAAAAGAAAGGATAAGAAAATAATTTGAGTCAACATAACTAACTCGTAAAACTTGTGATATGGATCATGAGCCGAGATAACTCAATAAAAAAAAATCAAAACAAATTATAAAATTTAATACCCAATAAATTCAATGTTGAAAGGATAAAATTAAAAAAAAAATCTAAAATTAATAAAAAATCCTCAAAACTTGTGAGGACCAAAGTGAAAAAGAGCTTGACATTTCACTATTCATTGTTATAGTGAACATCCAAGCCCTTTTAGTATATGTTAATTTGGCTTTGAATATGAGTTTATGGTATTGTTTTAAAACATGAATAAGGTCGATCTTAGAAAAAACCTGAGTCACGAATAAAACAGGTGAACTTGAAAATCAAAACAACATTGTTTTGATAAGAAAAAAATTTAAAAAAAGTGGTAAAAGGTTGATGGTTGAGTTTTAACCGTATCAAGTTCGGTATGATCGAGTTAACAAGTCAACTAGGGTTTTCTTTTTCTTAAATCAAGACCAATTCATGTCTCGGGTCAGCTAAGTCTTAAGTCAATTCATTGGGCCAATCCGAGTTTTAAAATAATGGTTTATGGAGTCAATTGAGATCTTCCTTTTTAAAAAGAGAGAGAGAGAGAGAGAGAAATATTCATGTTTCTTAAATTTAAATTATTAAATTCAAATTATATAGATATGATTTGGTGTATAATAACAATTTTATTATTTTTTATTTTTTTCTTTTAAATTATTGAATTTCAAATCAATTATTAGATTTATAATAAAAAAAATGAGAGAAGTTGGCCTCTTTAGACTGATGTCGGGGCCGTTGTTTTGTCAATCGGTCTAAACAGGCCATACCTGGAGATAGAGAGATATCAAATGATCATTTATGTGCAAGTTTTGTCAAATTTGTTAGGGAATAGAGGAATTAAATGCTCCTGCAAAGTAGCCTCCATGAGTTGTCATTTTAGAGAAAATGAAGAAGGCAATGAATAGTGACAAGATCACGTGTCGTATTGTCTTTTTTTTTTTGGCAAAGTTCAATTTAGTCCTCTATCTATCAATGCTGCTCAATTGCACCGTTAATTAACCATAAACTTTTGATTAATGCAATTAAGCTCCTGGAGAACTTCAATTGAAACCACAAATTTATCTGCCTTTTTCAATATAGTCCATGGTTTTGAATTTATTCAATTTAACTCCTGATTGACTATTGAACTTTTAATTTCTTCAATTTCACCCCCACTTTCAATCAATTAAACCCCCATAGTTTGCCACCTTTTGTAAAATGATCATTGGCTATGAAATTTTTTAATTTGACCCCAAAACTTTAATTTTCTTGCAATTTTACCCTTGATTTTAATCAATTAACTTGGTAAAAATTAAACTTGATCTCTTAAAATTACAATATTCTCAATTAAGCCTAAATTGAGCTTCCAAACTTAATTTTTCACCAATTAAGCCCCTAATAAAATTAATTTGATCCATTTAAAGTATAATTAAGTTCATGCACTTAATTAAATCCTTCAAATGGACCCAAATTAATTCTTAAACATAATTAAAATTCAATTTGGCCCATGAATAAATCATATTGGCCTATTAAAATTTTAATTATATCCTCGGACTTAATTTTTATGTAAATTCGTCCAATAATAATTTAATTTAACCTTTAATTTTCATTGCTTCTCCACTTTTTTGGCATAATTGGGTATAATTAGGTCTTGAATTTCCTCCAAAATTATAGCTTTATGTTTTTGTATTTTTGAAGTCTTCCTTGGCTTGCTTTCTCTACATTGCCAACCTTTATTTTGATTTTTTATTTAATTGTTTTATTTTTTAAAAAAAAAGTAAATTTTGGAAAATAAACCAAAATTAGGTTATGACAGTCTTCTCTCATCCCCTCACCAATTAAGAGAAAAAAAAACACATCACCCTCATGCCCCAATAATGTATTATATTTTCAACCTTATTCCCGCCAAATTGTCACTTGAGAGATGTTGCAATAAGCATCCAAAACCCCTAACCCAGCCATCCTTAACAACTTGGTTTTGTCAGTACCAGATTGTTGTCTTATAACCAATGGTTTGGACCCTTTCTAGACGAATCAAAGGCTAGGATTCTAGACTAGAAGGGACCATAAGCACCTCATTCACCCTCTATAAATAGCGGTGAAGTTCAGGTGAAGAAGAAAAAGAAAACTAAAAAGGAAAGAAAGGAAACCAGAGAGAGAGAGAGAGACATCTTTCCTACCCTTTCCTTAATCCAATCGAGACTCACAAGACCTTGCACTACAGCCCCATTTCATTCTAGCAAAAAACAACCACCAAAGACCACTATCGTTAGCCTCTACCGTGGACCATCATGACTTTGAAAGCACCACCATCAACCAAGTAACACTTTCTTCTTCCCTTGATCTCTCATTCATGGTGCTATATATGGATAACATGAAGAAATAACTTATGTTCTAGTGTTGCCATTTGCTAGAGAACAAGACCATTAGATCAAACTAGTGGTAAAGAAATGGGGTTAGGCCTCTTGCCTCAACCTAGCCCATATGGCTGGGGTGGGTTAAAAAAATAATCCTTTGGGCCTTCTATTGGCCTAACAAAAATCAGGTTGGGATGGCATGAGCTCAAACTGTACATGTGGGTTTGGATCTTATGCCAATAAACGAGCTCATATGATTGGGCTAAGCTCAATTCAAATATAAATACATGCTTGGCATACCTTATTTTTGTTAAAGAAAAATTCATTTTTTTTGTCTTTAAAGCATGCTTGTCAAACACAGGTTCGAGGTATTTTTTAATGCCTCTATTTTCACGATAAGTGTGTGTTTGACAAAGACGCCTTACTGCCCCTCTTTTAGCTTTAGTTTATCCATTATTTTAGTATCTAGTCAAACAAGCACTAAATAATTTTAAAAAATTTAGGGACCATTTTAAAATTATTTATGGGTCACTTGTGTGTTTTCCAACAATTTTATTTAATATTGGGTTGTAGATTTGCACTGTAAGATATGGATTTGGTATTAAAAATACCTGCTTGTCTCTGAAATTTAAAAAAAAAATTGAAAAAATTTCCTTATTTCAAAATACAAAAATATGTTTTTGTTTATGTGTATTTGGTCAAATCTTAAAAGTTTTTTCATGCATATTTTATATAAAAAAAATTGCAATTTTATCATGTTTTTTTTTTTTAATACAAAGAATGAATACCGTAACTAATTTATTATTATCCATAAAAATTCAGCCAAAATTTTAAAAATGTCACAAAAATCAATTTGTTTAATTAATATTCGGGGTATGAATTTTACAACATAATACACACTCTGATATTAAATTAAATGAATTAATAGCAATAAATATTAAAAATTAGCTACAAACTTTATTATTTGAGGGTATAAAAATACATTGTAAAGTATATCCTCAGATATTAAAAGATACAAAATATAAATAAATACATCATTAAAATTTAGGCTTTAGAATAATTAGGTTTTAACCTGATAAAATAAAAACCTTCTTACTAAGAAAGATTTTTTTTGAACCTTAGATGAACCAACAAATAGAAATAAGACTTAGAGAAAAATAATTAATCAACAATGCAACTTATCGTATGAAAGGTATATTAGGGGTAATGTGTATTCCTCTTGTACAACTAGTCCATTTACTCAAACTCTCGCAAAGCATTAAATTTTCTAGTGACTAAAATATTTGATGGCGACTCCTGAACCTTTCAAATAATAATTACATGATTTATTCCAACACATATAGAACTCCCTCAATTCAGGGAAAAAAATCACATCATTCAATGCCATGCACACTTAGCTTTGATACCAGTTGATGCGAATATCTAGGATAACAATCCTAAAACCAACAACAAAGTAGATAAACAACCAAAAAAAGCTGAAATTCAGGTTATGATAAAAAAAAAACTTTGACCTAGAAATAACCCTATATCTAAAAAACAAAGATCTTGGAAAAGAACTTAGACCTGTTGTTTATAGCCAAATAAGAACCTGAAGTACGTGAAGACACCATAGAGTTAGTTATACCTTGGTAAAAGTAGTTGTTAATCTTTGTCCCAGTAAATAACATAATTTGCACCAAGAAAATATCTAAATTATTCAATAAATAGATGCTGCTAAAATTTGACAACTATAAAAAATATATATAGTCATTCTAAATAACCCTAATAGACCCTTATTGGGTTGCAAACCAACAAGCCTAATGTCTAAAACAATTCAAAAACATTTATTTATTTTCAAGTAAATAATTAAATGATCAATTATATTTTACTTTTTATTAAAAAAATATTAAAATGGTAACATATTGGATTGACTTGGAATAATTCAAATTAACCTGCCAAAACCCTGATCTAGATAATAGACTCAAATGGATCCAATAATATTTTTTTTTTAATTTAGTTATATGATAAGAATATAAAGACCAATTCAAATATGAAATTGAAAAAAAATAAAATAAAAATCCAATGTTGAAGGTTAAAATTAGTGGAAAAAAATAAAGATATGTTAGGCTAGTAATATATTTATTAAATTTTAGAATATATTATACAAATATCAACTGAGAAAAGTTTTGATTTTTAAAATAATATGGACATATAAGTTTTTTATAATTTCTTGAAACTATTAAATGATGATAATTAAATTAATTAAAAGATGCCTTAATCAATCTTTTACTTATCATTTCATGTGGTAAATATATTGATTACTATATTTGAACAATATTTTTTAAAATAATTGTATTTTTAAAATTTGAATATATCTTTAATTATTAATATAATTGCACATTTATCTAAGGTTGTGTATTTTTTTTATAAGAAATAAAAATAAATATTGATAGCAATATATTCACATTTTCTCTTATATATCATATTTATTTTGATAAAAATGTCCCTTGAAACACAAAAATAGTTTTTTAAAAAAAAAATTAAAACAATAAGAAAAATAAAAAAAACTTGAAAACCTTAAAAGGAATAATATATATATATATATAAAAACAAAGAGAAAAGAAGGCTCATACAGCCCAGTGTACTTACACCTAAAAAAAAAAAAGAGGCCCAAACAAGATAAGGAGACCTATTAATCATGGCGTGTATGCTTGGACCAATTATTTTTTTCATTTATCAGGGGCGGACAACCTAACATCTGTTATTTTTTTTAATAAAAAATTTATAGGCAAGATATCGTGCCCTACTAAATCTCAACCACTACAAAGGTGGTGGCTAAAACAATTGAGGGAGACTTTTTTGGCCAATTGTTTTATTTATTTTTTAAGCTATTTTTACTTAAAAATATCTCAAAAACACCACAAAAACCATTCTAAGTCACCTAATAATCCTAAAAGATAAAATAGAAAAACACTTAAAAAACCAAAGTGAACCAAATAAAAAAACTCTAAATTGAATTTTATATATCTATATATCTATATCTATATCTATATCTATATATATATATATATATATATATTAATTTTAGATAAAAAAATCATTATTAAACTCTTTTCGTTAAATGAAACTAGTGGACATCAAAACTATAAATTTTTATCTCTAAAAAGTGATAAAAGCAAATGAATTTCTCTCAAATGATCATTCTCAACATATTTTCTTCCATCTTCCTCCTTTTTATAAAAAACTCTAGGTCTAGAATATACAGGAACTTTTAGATTAAAATTAAAATTTAAAAATATATAGAAATTGTAGAGATAGAAAAAAGAAAGTATGTGGGCTAAATTAAACTTTTTTACAAATCTTAAATTGACCATGTTTTTTCTTATTGGTTGACTCCATCATCTTTTATTTTTTTATTTTATCCATTATTAACAAATTTAACATCAAATTAGGCACATAAAGCTATAATTGAAAAATAAAGTTTGATGACAAAAAAAGACACGCTAGTGTTTTACCTAGTTATGTTAGTATATTTTGTAATTTATTAGGATTTGTTAATTAATTTTTTTAATTGCAATGACTATGTTATTGTTATTATTATTATTATTATTATTTAAAAATGAATATCTTACCATTATTCTTTCTGAATATGCATATGAAAGATAATCGTGATTTTAAAGTTTCTACAAAGATATATTTCAAAAATGCTTTTAAAAAAATTAATTTTTTTTTAATTTTTTTTAATTTTAAATTAAAATTTTTTTAGTGTTTTTAAATTATTTTGATGTGCTAATATTAAAAGTAATTTTTTAAAAAGTAAAAAAACACGTATTTTGACACAATAATTCGGGAAGAAATTTGTGAAATGATCATTATTCTCTGTCTTCGTTTATTATTCTCTTGGGTTTCGAAATAGTTGTCTGACGTTCGAAGCCCACTCCCGGAGCCTCAGGCCTTCTCGACTTTTTAGCCCAATTGTTTTTTTTTTTAAAATAAATAAATCCTTAGCAAAATGGAGTCATAAAACTTCATTGTGTGGTGTCTGGTCGGAAGGAAACGAGGGGTTTTAGGTTTTTGCTCACTGTCTCCGACATTATCCTTCCCGTTCAATCTCTTCTGTCGGAGAAAAATGTCTCTCCTTCAAACGATGGCCGTGCCGAAGCCCGTTTCGCATCTTCGTTCAATAAACGATGAACCTAATTTTGCCCGCTTTCCGGCAATTTCTCATCAAAATGCTTTACACTATGAGCACAACTCAAGACGTTTTCCTTGCTTTTCTGTTTCAAAGAAATCTGACCCTGAATCCAGTTCTAACCCCAAAATGAATTATAGAGGAAGAACTCGCCAACCGAAAAACAAAGATGGTGGAAAGGAAGGCGGGGAAATTTTCCCGACCACAATTCCAAGGAAGCCAAAACGTGGGCGAAGGAGTGAAGCAGTTGCGGTTGAGGACTTCGTGCGTGATTCGCTGGAACGAACATTTGCATCAATTAGGCAGCAGAACCCGGATGTTTTAGAGGAAATAATGAAGGATAAAGTTAATGAAAATATAGATTCTGAAACGAGTGATGATGATGATGATGAAGACGATGAGGAGGAGGAGGAAGGTGGTGGTGAGGATGATAAAGGGAAAGGAAAGAAAAAGAAGATGGTGGTTGAGGAGGAAAGTCGAGATTGGCCATTGGATGCTGATGTGGGGTGGGGAGTTAGGGCGTCTGAATATTTTGAGAAGCATCCAATAAAGAATGTTGTAGGAGAAGATGGGTTTGAGATTGACTGGGAAGGAGAAATGGAGGATAACTGGGTGAATGAGATTAACTGCCTAGACTGGGAGAGATTTGCCTTCCATCCAAGTCCACTGATTGTTCTTGTATTTGAGAGATACAGCAGGTATGGTTGATATTCTTTTCTTCATACCAGCAGATTTTGCAACCATACTTTAAAGAGTTCTTCTACACACGCTTGGCAATATGTTTAGAGACATAAGAGCAAGATTTCGTGTTTTCTATGCAACTCGTAGATATTCCATTAAAATATCAAATCCCTTCATTATTTTTATGGTGCGTGTGAATGTTTTACCGGTAGAGTATTGTTTGCAAGTCATCATCTTGAACTGCAGTTGCTAATTAATGGCATAAGAATTAAATAAGCATGTCAATGTAGTTACGGATTTCTCAAGAAAGAATTGCTCGAGAATTGAGATGTGCGGTGGCTGCATATTTTTTATATTTTTGATGTACTATGCTTTCATTATGTACAAGAGGATTGATCTAGCAATTGGAAACAGGCATAAAGTAGATTCTATGAAAATCAGAGTAGTTCAAACTTCAACGGTGAATTTTGGATATTCATAGTTCTGGCATTTTCTTTAGTAGGCCTGTACTGCTAAAGTACATAGGCATTTTTCATGTGTCATCTTGTTGATGTCTGCTAGCAAGTTTGCATCCTAACCACTTAATGTAATTTACTGGGAAAACCAAGAATAAGATGTTCATGTTTGATATGTGAAATTACTTTCCTTCTTCTTTAATTGTTAATATTTCGAATTGCATTGGTCTATTGTGCACTGTGAAAATTGTATATGTGGATTGGGTATTGTTACTTGCACTAAAAAAAGTATGCTTAATCTTCTTTTTATCCACAGGGCAACTGATAATTGGAAGACTTTGAAAGAGCTAGAAAAGGCAGCCAAGGTGTATAGGGGTGCCAAGGATCGATTGCCTCCTCGGGTAAAATGAGCACTATGTTGTTTTCATTTGAACTGCATCAAATTTCCTAATGTTTTGACTTTGCTCTTTGTTACACTTAAACCTCTACGGACAAGTTTCAAATATAAATTCACTGCACCTCTGGTTTACGAGAAAACTGTGTGTTTTCTGTTTTTTCTATATCTCCAAACTAAATTTAAACTTGAGAGAATATAAAGTGGTTTTTTAGGTTCATTTGATGGATTGCAATGTTAATTATGGACTGTTTAGGGTGATGCTGTTCAGTTCAATTCAATTCAGTTTGTAGTCTGTTTCTTGTCCCTAGAAGTTGGTTCCTTGGATTTTATCAAATTTTGTTTCATTTGAATTGCTAATTTTGTTGGAAATTCTCTGGAATCAGACAGTGAAGATAGACATCAATATTGAGAGAGATTTGGCATATGCCCTTAAAGTTAAAGAATGCCCTCAGATTTTGTTTTTACGTGGAAACAAGATCTTGTATAGGGAGAAAGGTAAGGCATATTGATTTCATAACAGAATTACAAGTAGACATATTCAAGCTCCTATCTTTCCATGTTCTTATGAAAATAATGGTCTTTGCAGAGTTTCGAACTGCAGATGAGTTGGTCCAGATGATCGCACATTTCTACTACAATGCTAAGAAACCTTCATGTGTTAACAATGCAAATTTATGCCCTTAAAGTTTGGCTATAATTCTCAAGGTACTCAAGTATGTGAATATCTAATTCTAGCACATCCATTTTTTATCACCTAGCTCTGCTCAATACTATACCTTCGACATGCAGATAAAACATGAAGAAGGAAGCAGTAGAATGACTCACCTTTTATGTTTCTTGCCAGTCCCTGTCACTTTTGCTCTGGAATCCCAGCAACCTGACCTGACTTTGGTTTAATCAGGTTGGACCCTAACCTCAGTGTCCTTGATATGCTGTATTTGATGATTGGATGACGGAATTGTGATTGAATCATGGATAAACTATAAAATTATAAGGGAAAGTAAGTGTATTTGTCAAAAAGTCACATTCTTATAATGGCTAATCAGGTATTAAACAATTATTGTTAATAGAACGCCTTACATATTTTGCAATTTTATTTAAATGATTCTTCTTGTGAAAGCAGAAATTCTTCTGGTTTCACACAAGAAAAGGCTAGATATATTCCAAATGTGGCAGATTTGTCATGGAATTAGAGACAACTGAAACCATACATGTCGGAAAGTAAGATTGTCTAGTCTGATATTCAAGAATCTGAAGCCATACTGTAATGCTGTTGTGATAAGCTTTGTATGTATGGATTGGGTTTATGTGGATGAGTATTTTTGGAGTATTAATTAATTCTAACTCTGCTTCTAGTTCTTCATCTATTTTTTAGTACTTCTTCCGAGTATTGATGTAATCTGAACTTTCTTTTCAACCGAAAAAAGATGGCATGTTTTTTTGTTGACAACTTTGCTTGTTCTAAGACACGGGTCATCACCTGTCATGCATGATTTTCAGTCTAGTGCCACGTTCTGCTGTCCTTAAATCATTCCTTGATTAGAAAGAACTGTTCTTTATGATGCTTTATGTTTGTTTTCTGGCAGGCTTTCCTTTAATTTATGATGTCAGACCATTGGTCGGAACATTGAAATGTTAATACTAATAATGGTGCCTTGACCCTTGCCATCCAGATTTTCATTTGTGTACCCTGAGATGCAAATTAGGGTCTGTTTGTTTTGGTAAAACATTTCACAAATGGAAAACATTTTTTCCCCATAATGTGTTTTACATGTAAAATATTTTTCAATGACGGCGATGATTTTAGTAAAGGAGGTGGTAGTGATAGTGAGGTAATTATGGTGGTGGAAGAGGTAGTGATGCAAATCAGGACACAAGACTTCCTACAATTTTAGGATCAAAGCCTCCATCAACATAGGAGTCGCTGTAATTTTATTTCTTTCCTGTTATTACTTTTCTAGTTTATTAGTTTCCTAGTTGGATTTGAAATTCTATTCTGTTATTCTTTTCCTAGTTTATTATTGTTTCCTAGTTAGAACTGGAGACTGTATTAGTATTTAAGGAGGATGAAAGTAATATGAATGGCACTTAATTTTTGGCCATCCTACGAACTCTGAGTTGAGCTTTCATTGGAGTGATTCCAATACATAGAGAGATTATGTGCTAGTCCCTATTCTTGATATTCAGCATGAGGCTGCCCCAAATAGATCATTGGCACCAGGTAGTGATAAGGAGGTTGCTGTGGTGGTGGTAATTAGATGGTTGTGGTGATGGTGGTGGTAGCGGTTGAAATAGTTAAATGATATTGTAAGTAAATTATTATTTGTAAAAATTTTTATGAATTGAAAATATATTTTAGTAATGAATTAATAACTAAGGTTGATAGTAAAATATTTTTCATAAATTTATTTTTTTGTTAATTATTTTACGGGAAATAAACATGGAAAAATATTTTTCAGAAATAAATATAAAAAATCTAGAAAATACGACAAACTAAACTGAACCATAGCTCACTCGCTTGTGCCAAGTTGCTTCTAAAAATATGTTAAGGTCGTGCAATTCTCTTGCTTGCGTGGACCGGTTGTATTAAAGGTTTTTTCTACAGTTTTCTCAAGTCTTATGACATCTTGTTACTGAACAATCCAGGAATGATCAAATAATGTATCCGAGAGAATCTGTTAGCATTTATGTCCCACACAAGATAATAGCCATGAATATTGAATAGTCATTGACAACTGTTGTAAGGTCTTTTTTGAATTTCTTAAATTAAATTATGTAACAATTAAAATAAATATTTAGAAATTCAAAAATTTAAATTAAGTAGAAAAATATTTTCTTAATCAAAATTCTCATTTTTTATTCATGCATTTTTTTTTTAAATTTTTCGTAAGTGTAATTATTATCAACATGATGCTCTTTTAATATAAAATTAAGATACTTAAAATAAATATTCATCGTTGTTCTAACTTATTTTTAGGTTTTCGCATACAAAATAATAAAATCAAAAAAATGTTATCAAAAAATATAATAGTTAAAAAGGATGTCAAAACACTTAAAAAATAATCAAAAATTGGATGAGGAGGTTCAAAATTACAAAGATTAAAATTTGGTAGTATTTTATTGATTAATGATAGCTTTGTTGATAAAGAAAATTCAATTTGAGGAAGAAAATTTCAAAATCAGATGTTTATGGACTCAATTAAATTTTATTGAATGTTTAATTGAATTTATGGAGGTTTTGATTGCAAGAAAAATTGATTTTGGAGTTAATTTGGACTTTAATTGGAAGAAATTAAAGTTATGGGGTCAAAATATAATTTTTAAGAGTTAATTTGGTCAAATCAGGGGCTTAATTGCATAAATATTGAAGTTTGGTGGCCAATTAGGAACTTAATTGAAGAAATCTGAAACTAAGGACCAAATTAGAAAAGACGTGTAAATAGAGGGGCTATAATTAAAACGGGATCAAGGGCCAAATTGAAGAAATTAGAAGTTTATTGGTCAATGAAGAGTCAAATTGCATAAATTCAAGACCAAGGATCAAAGTGAAAAAGGCAGCTAACTTCAGCGCCGCTGTTTGATTTTTGACAGGGATGCAATTGCATTGTTTTTTAAACCAAAATTGTAATTGAGGACTTTATTGAACAAATCACAAATTGAGGACCAATGTGAAATTTAACACATTTTGCCGCCTTTTCCTTTTAAATAAAACGACGCATTTTGACCAAAACGGCGTTGTTTCATACACTATATATATAAAAAAAAAACCCTGAAACGGTTCCGTGTTGAATGACACCATCATCTTCTTCCCTTGGACGTGTAGAGAATAGGGGAATAAGATTTTCTTTTCTCCTCTGTTTCTCACCGACTTCCCTCCCCTCGATGACTTTAAAAAGACGCCGACACAACTCACTTTCCATGTGTTAAAGGGGCGGTAGAGGGGCGGCAACACAGTGGCCACCCCAGCCATGTCTCCCTCCCTTGTTTTTGCCTATAAAAATAAGGGAAGTGGAGAAAAAAAAAAAAGATTGAGACGAGACAACAGAAAAGGTTTGGAGACCAAAAGAAAAAAAAAAAACTAAGAGAAAAGGAGGGAACATAAACAGAATGACAAAAAAAAAAGGGAGAAAAATAGAGGAAGAAGAGGGAGAAGAAGAAGAACCATCACCGGCCACCTTCAACCCAGCAGCGCTACCATTACGCCTCCTCTCCATTGCCACCACCAGCAGCAGCTCATTGAATAGAAGAAGAAAAGAAAAGGAAAAAAGAAAAAAGAAAAAAAAAGGCTCTCGCCTCTACACATAAGAAGAGAAAATAGGGGAGAGGCTGCCACTGTCACCGCCGGCCACCGTGCCCCCAACCAGTAGTAGCACTGTTGTTGCCACCGCCACAGTCGCCAGAAGCATCATGAGCTACCACAGGTAAGCCTCCTCCTCACTGTTTTTTTTTTCTTGCCAGCGTCGCCTGTATTTTTGCATGTAGCACGTGAAGATTTCACATTCTACTACAAAATGCAGTGTGGGTTGGTTACTGTGCATCAACACAGTAACCAGTCCATTTTAGGCCTGGGTCATGACACCAGCCAGCCCACAATAGATGGGCCGGATCTAGCCCAGAAGGGGTGGGCCAGGCTTGACCTAGTTTTTTGTTTCTTTTTACTATTACCGCGTGTATTTTTTACATCTTTTTATTAGTATCAAAATATATTTTTATGTCATTAAAAATACAAAATCCGGTATTAAAATATCCGATTTTGGTCAAAACTTTTAAAAATACAAAAAAAATTTTAAAAAAGAGAAAAATATTTGTGTGCATACGGCTAAGTGTCTCAAAGCTAAAAAAATCATATTGTATTTTTCATACATAAAAAAATAATGTTTTAGCATGCATTTTGGCTTTAATAATCAGTTTATTAAAGTTAAGATAACATTGGCTAAAATTTCAAAAACAATAAAAAATTTATTTTGTTTTGTTTTAGTATCATGGATTACGAATTTATACGTAAAACGTATTCCTGATATTAAAAATGTATTTTTGGTTGACAACATAGAACAGTTAGGTTTTACCCTATTAAGATAAGAACCTCCTTACAGAGAAAGGGCTTTCTTAAATCTTAAATAGATAAGACCAACAATTAGAAACCACAACAAGACCTTATATTTTATCAGACATTAAAACAATACAGCTTACCTTAGGTAGGGCGTAGTTGGAGTGCTAATACCTTTCTTTTACACAACTAGTCACCTCCCCGATCTCTGAGACTAGTTAGGGTTCCTAGTGACCAGAATATTATGTGGTAACTCCCAGTCCATCTTTTACTGATAGGAGACAAGAATTCCTTATCTCACCACATTTGTCAGAAATAAACCATTATTTCATTTTTTCTTTGAGGGTGGACGATCGCAGCGACGTCGCACACCTGTGATAATCATTATGTTAATGATTTAAATTAAAAAAAATATATTCTTTAATCAAGACTTTTATTCCTTACCCATGCATTTTTTTTTTTCACATAAGCATGTCTTTTTTATTAGAAGAATATTTTTTTAAAAAACAAAAGGTTATTATGAACTAAAAAGAAAAATTTCAATAAAAAAATACATGTCTTTATAATTTTGACATGATTTTATGAAAAAAATTCAAAAATAATTAATTGAGAAAATTATATAAAAAAATATATTATTTTTTATTAAATATTCACGAGTGGTTTTTTATTTATTTTGCATACAAGTTTTATATATAAGTATTTATAAAATAATTTTTAATATAACCATAAAAGCTTTAATTCTATTAAAAATCATTGTAAAACTAAATGATTTTCTAAATACCATGTTGAATGATTTTCTAAATACCATATTAATAGCTTTTTTTAAAGATAATTTTATTAAAAAAATAGTACAATAATTAAATAAAGAAAAAAAATATGGTGAAGGGTCAAAAAATTAAAACCTACACACGTTTGAGTTTGAAAGGCTAGATTTATGAGTCTGCTCTTTGAAAAGAAAGAGGTGCCCTTGGGCTTGGTGCTGCACGTGTGTGGGGACATTGTGGTGTTAGTATCAAAAAGTCATACCTAGTTGTTTGGTTTAGGATCACTAGGAAACTTGAGTAGATTAGTTTTATCTAAAATTTCAAGGTAAAAGACTAGTTGTGGTTATGAAATGTGTTAGCACCCCTAGTGCACATTTCATGAGAGAAGCTACTTTGTGTGGTTTGGATATGGTTTAAATGTGTTGATGAGTTTCTAATCGGTGATCCATCTATGACTCATAACGAAGATTTACTCATGAATAAATCTGGAATTTTGAATTTATTATGGGCTTGTATGCACATGTAAATTCTTATAGGAAGAATCCATATAGGTGCTCTGACAAAGTTCATATATCCTAGAAGGTGAAAATTTTTCTCTCAAATCATATATTGTGATGAAAAATATTTTTAATTAAAATTGATGAATATCCAAAATAATTCTAAGAATTTTATAGTCAACTCCTAGTATTTAAATACTAATCTACTGGTAGGTCTAATATTTATATTAGAATGTTGACCATTAATTTTCATGAATGAAAATTTTTAGAGTCATTAAAATATTGGTCAAATCCTTATGGAATTTAAAAATACAATCATTGTTGATCGTGGACAAAACATTGTTGAGTACGTTGAAGAAAATGGAATATAAATGTTTGATGAGAGTAGCTAATCTTTGTAGAGCCAGTGTTTCTTAGTTGAATGGTGGTGGTTATAGCCCTAAAGGTGGTTGGAGACACCACATTTATTCACTTGAAAGTGCCTACTCAATCAACCAAAACTGCCAAAGAAGAAGCTAAATAGTGGCCAAATAACACGTTTCTTAGGTTAAATCCTAGAAATTAGGGTTTTTAATTTAAGATTTGATAAATTTTATTTTAGTCCTTGTTTTTACAATTACTTTTAATTGCACTCGTAATTGCCTCATAAACTCTTAATTTTATGTAATTTCACTATTGTCAAAGTTAATTGCCAACCTCAAAGTTGACTGCCTATTTCATTTTAGTCTTTGATTATGAAATTATGCATTTTGACCCTCAATTGATCAACAAACTTTTAATTTCTTCAATTTGTGACTGATTTGACCAATTTTAACTTGTGCATTCACACGCCTTCTTTTAGTGTGGTCCTTAGTTTTAGATTTCTCCAATTAAGTCTCTAATTGCTCATTAAACTTCAATATTAATGCAATTAAGCTCATGATTTGACTAAATTAACTCTTTAAAATTCAACCCCAAACTTTAATTTCTTTCAATTAAAGCCTAAATTGATTTCAATTTTCTTGCAATTAAATTTACAATAAAATTAATTAAGCCATTCAAAATTCTTATTAAGTCTTTACCTATCCAAATTTTTATTTCTTTACTGCAAATAAGAATATTCTCACCAATGGGACCCGTATTAGTTAGAATTGGGTTATCAATTTTATACATTTTGGTCCTCCAACTTTTTCACTTATCATTCTAGCCCTTCACTGATTAGTACTTAAAAGTGTATTTTTATCAAGGTTTTATATAATCATTTTGCACTAGAAGTATCAATAACTCCTTAACGAAAGCATGTTTTATAATAACAAGTTTAATACTATAAGATACCTTTAATTTATGATAAATGTTCATCTTAAATATAGGCTTATCACATAAATCAAATGATTGATTGATGGGTTTAACTACTGAAATTTAAAAGACAAAGAGAGAGCCAAACTTAGGCCTAAAATTTTTATGAGGAGTCCAAGATTTAAAAAGGCCGTTTTCAAGTATAAATTGTAGCAACAACGGAGAAGTCTGAATCTGTTCTGCAGCCTAGACATTGTTCAGTTCAACCCATATCTCGAGTTTTAGAAGTCCAAATGACCTCAATGTTTTTTTGTTGGAAAGCTGAGACAATTTCCTAGAACTTTCATGGTAGTCTGTTCAAATTCTGACGTTATCAATGTCGTTTTGTTCAGACAAGAAGATAAGGATTGTCACCAAGTCAAGATATGGTCACCCACTCAACAATTAGTCATCAAATCAATAATTTCAAATTTTGGCCTATAAAAGAAGGTATTTTTCATGCATTTAGGCATCTTGGTTGTTCAGATCAAGATCATGCTCTTTATTTCTTTCTTTATATTTTTGTAATGTTTAGATTTTATGTCATGTTATATTTTCTTTAATCTCTTGTTTATACTTTTCATTTCCTTTACTATACTTATGTTCTCCTCTTGTTTATTTATGTTTATCTTCTTCATTATATTTAACTAAGTTTATTATGTCAAGGTGAAAATGTTTCACTAATGATGTTAGAATAAGTATAATATAAACTCAACATAGACTCCAATGTTTATATCCAAGAAAGTTTGTTATTAACATGTCTTATCTTTTTATCTTATTAATTCTTAATACCTTGCTTGTTAAATGGTTAATCTAGATTTGTGTTGTATAACACTTTGTACAACAAATGCTTGGCACTTTCATAGCCAACAATATGGTATAACCTACACCTGTGCTATGAAAGGAACTTGATTTGTTGTTATCATAAGTTAACATCTTGAATTCCTGACAATATTTAAAAGTATGATATTACTAAAATAAGATAATTAATATGATCATGTTAAAAATTTATAATGAACTATTAAGGATAAATCAGTTGATTGGAACCTCTTTTGTGTGTGGTTTCTAGTTGATTAATAAAAAGAGTTTATAGTATACTTATTTCTAATACTATTAGTGGATCCCTAACCTTGATATTTGTTTTTATCATTGTTGAATCCTTACATTAATCTTATATCTCAAAGTCCTCTTATTATTATTATTATTATTATTAATATTATTATTATAGTTAACCTCCTTGTGGTTCGACCCCGGTCTTGTTAGGTTATTTATTACTTCGACACTCCTACACTTGGGAGAAGACATCAATCTTTTGGTCGTGTCAAGTTTTTGGTGTCATTGCCGGGGAGGTAAATTTCTGTACAAATTATAAATTTTACATATTTTTCTCCTTTCACTTTTATTTTATCTAACTTTTGTTTCTTGTGTTTTGTCTCCTTTTCTTTTTCTTTTTCTTTTCTTCTTTTTATTCTCTTCTTACATATGCATGAGAGTTTTGTCACGTACATTAAATGATAGATTTTGTAGGGTATCCTCATCTTCTTTAGAAAATATGGCTGAAGAGGATAATCAGTCGCTTTATAATGAGAATAATCGGGTTAGAACACTTAGAGACTACATGAATCCAACAAGAACAATTGCATTATCATGTATATTTTTTTCTCCTGATGCATCTCATTTTAATTTTAAGCCAGACATTATTCAAGTTTTACCTTTTTTTCATGGCTTAGATATAGAAAATGCATACTTGCATTTGAGAGAATTTAAAGAAGTTTATAACACTTATAATGACTTAAATTGGAGCATGAACACCATTAGATTAAAGCATTTTCCTTTTTCTTTAAAAGATAAAGCTAAAACATGGCTATAAATTTTGAGACCATGATCTATTAGTGCTTAGGATGAAATGTAACAATAGTTTTTAAAGAAGTTTTTTCCATCTCATAGAACAAACCTTTTAAAAGGACAAAACACCACTTTCACTTAAAAACCAAGAGAAACATTTTACCAATGTTGGGATAGGTATTGAGACTTGCTTAATACTTGCCCTTATCATGGTTTTGAAATATGGATATTGGCTTCATATTTTTATAAAGGATTAACACCTAAAGATACATAAATGGTGGAATTAATGTGCAGTGAAACTTTTGAAGATAAAGACCTTGATGAGGCAACGGAGTACCTAGACTTGCTAGCTGAAAATGCTCAAAATGAGGACACTACGAGCACTTATGAGGCACCGAGTAAAACTTAACCTCATACATCTAATGGAGGTATGTACAACCTTAGGTAAGATCATGACCTCCAAGCTAAATTTGCATCTTTAGCTAGAAAAGTTGAGGCACTTGAATGTAAAAAGAGTGGTCAATTAAAATCTATTCAAAACTTATGTGTCAAATCTGTGAAACAAATGAACATGCAACCAATGTGTAAACACCCAAAGGAAAATATATATATATATATATATATATATATATATATATATAGAGAGAGAGAGAGAGAGAGAAATGATGATGAATGCAGTTTTCGCTGTCGATGCGGAAATCGGCAGCGACGCAGTTTTTGCTGCCGATTTAGGATTTGTCAGTGACACAACCTTCACTACCGATACAGAAATCGGCAGTGACACAGTTTCTGTTGTCGATTTCTGGATCGGCAGCGATGCATTTTTCGCTGTCGAGGCAGAAGCAGCGACGCAGTTTTCGCTGCCGAGGCAGAAGTCAGCATCGATGCAGTTTTCGCTGCCGATTTCTCAATCAACAGTAACGCAGAGCTGGGAGGAAGGGGTAAAACCGATTTTAGATAAACCAAAACAAGGATAAGAACACACCTAAACCAACCCCCAAACAACCCATTTCTTTTGATGGGGAGTATAAATACAAGGAGAGGAGAAAGAATGATCCATCTTCTTCCCAAACCAGCAGCTGCATGCCGTTCTTCCCTTCCTCTTTCACAGCAGAAACTTAAATCAAACCAGTAGACAATGCTTTGTGAACTTGTGAGGGAGAGATGAGACCTTGAGAGAGGAGTGGACAACTGTATAAAGGAGAGGAAAAAGAGAGCTGGAAAACGTTGAGAGGAAGAAGAAGGAGGAGAACCAGCAGGAGAAGAGAAAAGAATAGTGTCAAACCTTCCTCAAACTTAGTTAAATTCAGAAGGTATGGGTCATGAAACTCCTTTCCTCTTCCCCTTAAGATCAGAAACAAAAATGAAGAAGAAAAACCCTAAGAAAAATTGATCTAAGACCTAAGCCAGCTATGAAGGAAACTGAAATTAACTAGGAGAACTAGCAAACAGAAGTGAAATAAAGTCAATTTCAGAACATCTAACAAATCATGGTAGAGGGCTGGCTTTAACTATGGGGTAGGCCAGCATGCATGTGTGTGTGTGTGTTCTGCTAGGGTAAATAAATGTGTTCTGCTGTGATGTTGAAATTAATGTGTTCTGCCAGACCGTTAGTTACCATTATTATTATTATTAAGTGTTTGCATTCTCTTAAATGTTTTGTACTGCTACAGGGACGTCACACCAATGAGATGTCTAGGAAACCTGATACACGGGAACCTACTTTTGCAAGGAATTATGTAGATGCATTCTAAATCACAATGTATTTTGTATGGATTAATGTACTGAATGTATAACTTTTATTAGATCCTTTTTGTTTAAAATTGTGATGGCTATTAGTAGGATAAGAATGCAAACTCAGGTCTATGTATATATTTTTAATATGAACTTCAAATCATGCAACCTTAATATTATGTGTTTGTGTAAGATTCGCTTTTAAATGAAATGTTGATTGTATGGATTGTATTTTGATGATGTGAGGATTCAAGTTCTTTGATTACCGGCACCATGTGTATTAAATATATTCTAGCACATAGGCCAGAATGTGCTAGAATTTGGAGGAAACTGGGAGGAACACATGGCATTGGTGGAGTTCACGTATAACAATAGTCATCAAGCCATAATAGGGATGGCCCCATATGAAGCCTTGTATGGTAGGAGGTGCAGAACTCCTTTGTGTTGCGAGGAAATTGGGGACCGGAAGTTATATGGCGCAGAGTTGGTCCAAGTCACCATGGAGAAAGTGAGAACTATCAGGGATCGCATCAAAGCCACACATGATAGACAGAAGAAGTATGTCGATGCGAGGAGAAGACCTCTCGAGTTCAGTACAGGGGACCAGGTGTTCCTGAAGGTAGCCCCATGGAAGAACATGCTACGGTTTGGATTGAAAGGGAAGTTAACTCCCCGCTTCATCGGACCCTTCAAAATCTTGCAACGAGTTGGACCAGTAGCCTACAAGGTGGATTTGCCCCCACAGTTAGCAAGGGTCCATGATGTGTTCCATGTCTCCTTGTTAAGGAAGGCTGACATAGACCCCGCCCGAGTTCTACCCAAGGTCCCAGTAGAAGTCAAGGAAGACTTAACACTGGAATTGAGGCCCATAAGGATACTCGATCATGAAGTGAAGGAGTTACGGAGCAAAAAGATCCTCATCGTCAGAATCTTATGGCGAAATGCTCAAGTAGAAGAGGAAACTTGGGAGAGGGAGGCTGAGATGAGGAAAAAGTACCCCAATTTATTTGAACTACCAGGTATGGAGTGTGAAACTTCTTAAATTTCGAGGACGAAATTCATATTTAGGAGGGGAGAATGTAAACACCCAAAGGAAAATATATATATATATAATATATATATAGAGAGAGAGAGATAAATGATGATGAATGCAGTTTTCGCTGCCGATGCGGAAATCGGCAGCGACGTAGTTTTCGCTGCCGATTCTGGATTTGGCAGCGACGCAGCCTTCACTACCGATACAGAAATCGGCAGCGACACAGTTTCTGTTGCCGATTTCTGGATCAGCAGCGACGCAGTTTTCGCTACCGAGGCAAAAGTCGGCAGCGATGCAGTTTTCGCTGCTGATTTCTCAATCAACAATAACGCAGAGCTGGGAGGAAGGGGTAAAATCGGTTTTAGATAAACTAAAACAAGGATAAGAACACACCTAAACCAACCCCTAAACAACCCATTTCTTTTGATGGGGAGTATAAATACAAGGAGAGGAGAAAGAATGATCCATCTTCTTCCCAAACCAGCAGCTGCATGCCGTTCTTCCCTTCCTCTTTCACAGCAGAAACTTAAATCAAACCACTAGAGAATGCTTTGTGAACTTGTGAGGGAGAGATGAGACCTTGAGAGAGGAGTGGACAGCTGCATAGAGGAGAGGAAAAAGAGAGCTGGAAAACGTTGAGAGGAAGAAGAAGGAGGAGAACCAGCAGGAGAAGAGAAAAGAATAGTGTCAAACCTTCCTCAAACTTAGTTAAATTCAGAAGGTATGGGTCATGAAACTCCTTTCCTCTTCCCTTTAAGATCAGAAACAAAAATGAAGAAGAAAAACCCTAAGAAAAATTGATCTAAGACCTAAGCCAGCTATGAAGGAAACTGAAATTAACTAGGAGAACTAGCAAACAGAAGTGAAATAAAGTCAATTTCAGAACATCTAACAAATCATGGTAGAGGGCTGGCTTTAACTATGGGGTAGGCCAGCATGCATGTGTGTGTGTGTTCTGCTAGGGTAAATAAATGTGTTCTGCTGTGATGTTGAAATTAATGTGTTCTGCTGTGATGTTGTTGTGCTGAAATTAATGTGTCCTGCTGGAATTTATTGAAAGATTATATGCTGTAATTGATGGTTTTCCATGTGTGTGTTCTGCTGGAATTTTGTTGAAGAATTATGTGCTGAAATTGATGGTTCCGATTTGTGTGTTGTGCAGCGAAATTCTGTTTCGCTGCCGCAACTGAACCTCCTGCAGCGAATTAATATTCGCTGCCGATTTGTGTGTTGTGCAACGAAACTCTGTTTCGCTGCCGAAACTGAGCCTTCTGCAGCGAATTAATATTCGCTGCCGATTTGTGTATTGTGCAGCGAAATTCTGTTTTGCTGCCGTAACTGAACCTCCTGCAGCGAATTGATATTCGCTGCCAAGTTGTGCGTTGTGCAGCGAAACTGTGGCACCAACAACGATGCAGTTTTCACTGCCGAACTGGCAGCCTGCAGCGAACCAATTCTCGCTGCTGAATTGGGCACCCTGCAGCGAACCAGTTTTCGCTGCCGAACTGGCTGCCGGCAGCGAAACAGTTGTCGCTGCCGAACTGGTTGCCGGTAGTGAAACAGTTGTCACTGCCGAACTGGCAGCCTGCGGCGAACCAGTTCGCGCTGCTGCATTTGGCAGCCCGCAGCGAACCAGTTCTCGCTGAAATATGGAACACTTGAATGTGAACGTATGAACTCTTGAAATAAGTATGATGATGAATATGATTCAAAAATAAAATAAATACAACTGTGCTGATTTGTGACCATTGATGTCTTAGGTGGTGCGGCCGGGATTGGATCATCATCAAGACAGGTGTCGCACCCCAAAAAAAATCAGAAGGATCAGCGCGCGGCATCGGCTGGCGACTTAAATCTCGTATGTTGCGTTCGTTGCTTGAATTGGTTCGTTGGAGTCGCCACCTAGTAATTTATTGAGGGCTACTAGGAAACCTGATGTACTGGTCTTGTTAGAGATTCGCGGGTACGGGACTGGTTGTAGTTAGGGAAGGTATTAGCACCCCTAACGCACCCTACCTGAGGTAAGCTGCTTCGTGGCTTTGATGTGTTAAAGAAGTTTTAATAATTGTCTTTTCATCGGAAATTAGAAATATCACTTACGTATAAGTTAATAAATTCTTAACCGTGATCCGATCAAAATATTAAATTCTTCTTTAATATATTTGCAATTTTATCCTGAAAAAATAAAATAAATAAAATAACAAATTCATAAAACAAATACAAACACACACATACACTTTCACTATTTTTATTTTTGTTTCTTTTCTTTTTCTTTTCTTTTCTTTTCTTTTACATCCATATTTACAAAATACAAATTACAAAAACTAAAAACTAAACAAATATTACATTAAACCCTTTGGAAATTACAAAATGATCCCTAAACAATCCATAACAGTACTGGGAAACCCTTCAGGAACAGTTCTGGGCTGCTGAACAGTAGCGGCACGTGGACCCCACGCACCGCCGTGACTGGCGGCGCGTGGGCCCCGAAAATCAGGCAGCGTGAGGGGGCTGTAATGCTTCCTCCTCTCTTCGGTCTCTTCACCTGCAAATCCAAAAAAACACACAGCAAGGGCAGTCGATTTTAAGTCTTTCTTAGTTTTTCAAATCTGTTTTTTTTGTTCTTTCTTTCTCCGCCGTCTTCGATCTGCTCCTCTTTCTCTTCTTCTTCGTTGCAGATCAGTCCATGGGTTTCTTCTTCTCCTCTGCTTCAGGATGGCAGATCGGATGTGTGGGTGTGTCTCGGTCAACGGCTGCGCAGTTGCTGGCTGAAGAAGCGCCGCTGGTCTGTGGCTGTTGCAGTGTTCCAGCTGGTCTTGAGTTGGCTGCTGTGGGGAAAGAGACGGAGGGAGTGAAGGCCGCTGGGTCTCTAGTGATGGCAGCGCCGTTGTTCTGGCCGCTGCTATTGGAAGCCGAATGGAGGGGGACCGTGAGAGGGTCTGAAAAACAGAGGAAGAGGAGGGCGGTGGCTGCTGTCCTGATCGCCGCTGGGGAGCCGAATGGAGGAGATCGGGAAGTGGGGAGGCGATCTGAAGTGGGGTGCTCGTTTAGGTGCTGGAAAATGTGTTCTGGGCGATGGGTGTTTGGCAGGGCTGTGTTGATGAATGGAGAGGAAGCTCTGGTGAGGAACCGATTGTGAGAGGGAGATAATGAAATGGGGAGGCTGAAGGTTGGTTTTAAGGGACGCCGGTCTGCTTGGGGAGTGGCTGAAGGAAGAAGGAACCGAATCAGGCAGGCCGGTTCATGAGCTGTAGGGGGGCGGTGCTGGTTGAGAAATGGGGAGAAGATTGAATCAGAAGCTGCTGGGGGGAAAGGAGGGGAGGACAGGCTGTGGTGGCTGGAAAAGGTGAAAAATCTAGGGGAACAGCGTGGGTAGAAGCTGAGGGAAGGGCTGTTTGGCTTTGGTTTCTGGCCGGCGGCTGTAGCAAAAAAATTAAAAACCAGGGGGGAAGGGGGGCTGCAGGCTTGGTAGAGATAGGTTTAGGGTTAGGTTATTTTTTTTTGTATTTTCTGATATTTCAAAATTGTCCCCCCTCTCAAAAAATCAGTTTAGCATGGTATTTATAGAAAAACATTTGCTAGGTTTTTCAACTTGGTCCCTCAACTTCTTTCTTTTTGTAAATTTTGATTTTTCTTATTTTTTTTGTATTTTTTGAAAACGAGCAATATCAACGTCGACTCAAATGCGAAAAATCAATGATTTAAAAATGACGCGTGAAAAGTCGAACGCGTTTGAAAATCTTTTAACAATTTAAATTCTTTTTTAGACGACGTTGAAAATGCTAAAATGACGAAAATATATTAAAAAACATATTTTTTGGATTTTCTTTGTTTTTTCTCAATTTTTTTGGATTTTTTGAAAATATATCAAAACATGGGTCAAAAATTGGGTAGCAACAGATGCCCCCTCTTTACAATGCTTACGAAGGAAAAGTCCTCAAAATTTTGCATAGTAAGCTTTGTAAAGAAAACAAAAGGAAAATGATTTCATTATCTTGGGCGACCTGCCCACACACTCACACTGATATGTTTTCACGGGCGACCTGCCCACACATACTCACTCAAGTCTATTTTCACGGGCGACCGACCCACACATACTCACTCAAGTCTATTTTCACGGGCGACCGACCCACACATACTCACCCTAGTCTATTTTCACGGGCGACCGACCCACACTCTCCCAATAGTCTATTTTCACGGGCGACCTGCCCACACATTGGGTTTACCTGAGATCCCATCTGGCGACCTCATTCAACTAGAACGAAAATATTGCGTAACCCGGTTAACCTGAAATCCCATCTGGCGATTCCCTTTAACCAAAGCTACATGAGATCCCATCTGGCGACCTCATTCAACTGGAACAAAAATATGTGTAACTCGGTCAACCTGAAATCCCATCTGGCGATTCCCTTTAACCAAAGCTACATGAGATCCCATCTGGCGACCTCATTCAACTGGAACGAAATATGCGTAACTCGGTTAACCTGAAATCCCATCTGGCGATTTCCTTTAACCAAAGCTACATGAGATCCCATCTGGCGACCTCATTCTGGTCTCATTGTACGGGTGACTAACCCTAGAAAAAAGCTGGTCTCATTGTACGGGTGACGAACCCTATGGTGCTGCTAGTCTCATTGTACGGGTGACGAACCCTAGAAAACTGCTGGTCTCATTGTACGGGTGACTAACCCTGTGTTGGTCTCATTGTACGGGTGACGAACCCTAGAAAAATGCTGGTCTCGTTGTACGGGTGACTAACCCTGGAAAAATGCTGGTCTCATTGTATGGGTGACCGACCCAAAAATGGAAAAAATGTGAAGAAGTGTGGTCTCATTATAATGGGTGACCTACCCACGTGGAAAGAATATGAAAAGGTGGTCTCGTTGTGATGGGCGACCTACCCAAATAGAAAGAATGTGATGTGCGGTCTCATTATAATGGGTGACCTACCCAAATGGAAAAAATATGATGAAGTGTGGTCTCATTGTAATGGGTGACCTACCCAGATGGAAAAAATATGATGAAGTGCGGTCTCATTGTCATGGGTGACCTACCCGAAAATGGAAAAAATATGAAGTGGGGTCTCATTGTAATGGGTGACCTACCCAGATGGAAAAAATATGATGAACGGTCTCGTTGTGATGGGCGACCTACCCAAATAGAAAGAATATGAAGTGCGGTCTCATTGTAATGGGTGACCTACCCAAAAAATGGAAAAAATATGAAGTGTGGTCTCATTGTAATGGGTGACCAACCCAGATGGAAAAAATATGAAGAACGCGGTCTCATTGTCATGGGTGACCAACCCAGGTGGAAAGAATGTGAAAAAAAAATGGTCTCATTATGATGGGTGACCTACCCAGATGGAAAGAATATGAAGTGTGGTCTCATTGTAATGGGTGACCTACCCAAGAAAAATGTTGGCGAGGGCTCAAAGGCGCACTCGAAATGAGGTAGGGTTAGAAAACGCGCTACCTGAGAAGTGAGGGCTCAACGGCGCACTCGAAATGAGGTAGGGTTAGAAAAACGCACTACCCGAGATGATAGCTCAAAGGCGCTCACAAAAAGAGGTGAGAGCTCAAAGACGCACTCAAAATGAGGTAGGGTTAGAAAACACACTACCCAAAAGATGATGATGAAACACCGACCTGACAATGTTAAAAGCAATGCATTATGATCAATATGCATGTATACTTACCTGAGAAAAAATATAGGTCCCCCCCTCCTTGATGCTCCATCGTCATAGGGTTCCCTTGTTTGCATCCCAAGGCTTTCTTTGTTCTTCCGAGGCATTGACTCATTCATGTACTGGTCATCCACTCAGCTGTAAACGCAGTGCCCATCCCGGGCTGTCTTTGACAATTACTGCTTGCATCGTTCATCAAGCTTGACCCTGCCCCCAAGTGTGGTACTGCTTGATTCATTATGAAGGATTTTCTCTCCTGGCTTCTTCTGAGAATTATCCTCTGATTGATTGTGTGCATCATGCCAATACCCATCAAGATTGTTAATCAATCATGAACTTGCCTCTAGTTGAAACAGTACTCTTCAAGTACATGTTATCATCAACCTTCTTGGAACTCATTCAGTCATCCAGTCATGCATCTCATAGCTTGCAGTACAAAGGCTCATGGTTGTATGCTCAGTGCTCTTCTCATAGACTCCTTTCAACTCTTCTAATCAGATTGTGAAAAGAAATGCCTCGGCCTCATCAATGATGCTACTTCTATCACCCATACTCATGCGGTGAAGTGCTCATCTGGCTTCAAAACAAATTGTCCCACACAGTCAGTCTTCGGGGTGGGTGCCTTTCTGACATTCATTCAATGCAGTTGCGTGGTAACGTCTGTCGATAACCATGTTTCAAAGGATGACAATATGAGATTGTCCTTCAAGTGCATCATTGTTCCACAGTCAGTCTTGGTGGTGTGCATATGTTCGATGTTCATTCAAATGCACTCACCCGATAACATCTGTCAGGAGTCATAACCATGTTTCAGAGGGTGACCCAAGATGGAGATATGAAAATATCCTTTAAGTGCAGCGTTGCTCATCAATTGCTGCTGAAGTTCACTGAATCATGGATTGTCTTTGAACAACATTGCCCCAGCAATGATATGAATGCTCGTTCATCAGTTTATACTCAATGATGTTTTCCTTTGTCATTGTCAGATGATAATCATAACTTTCCGGGACTTTGATGACTCATCATCTGATTCTTTCTTTGCCCCCAGCTGATCTGGATACTGTTTGTTTTCCTTCTTAAGGTCCACTGTATTGCCCCCAGCTGCTCAACTTTTCAAGGAGTGTCGAGGACTTCAATGTCATTTCTATCAACGATTTTGCATACTCAATCGATGTTCTTCTGTGTTTGATAATCTTCCTTGTTCTGGAATCAACTCTCATATTTCAAAGATCATGTCTATTCAAAGTCTAGTTTGTTGAAATGAAATCAAAGATGTCCTTTTTTGGAAATCTTTTGAAAATCAAGCTTTTTGATCAAAGACCCAACACACGTTATTCGAAATATATAGTCCTTTGATTGTCATGCATTTTGAAAACAGAAATTGACCCAATGTAGGATTAAGAATGGCTTTTTCCATGGTTCTTTGTATCAATTTGAATCCTTGATGTTGGGTATATCATTTAATAGTCTATGATGAGGTGACCTTTGCATGAATTTCAAAAAACAAAAATGCTCAAGTCAAAACTCCGGCTTTATCAAGAAAGGTTGTTTCTCTTCTTATAACTTGTTTTATCAGCATGCATAATAACCAATAGCTTAATTCATGAAGTCACGACCCTTATGGAAAAACTCTTCAAATTTTGAGAGCGCCATTTATCGGTTCAAATTGCTTGCTTGATTAAAAAGGGCTTTTAAAAGCACGTAATGCAGGCTATGGTTCATGGCTATGAAAGAAAGGAATTTCACAGGCTCAAAAGGTGTTTGAGGGTTTCAAAGACCTAGGATCAACATCAACTATTCATCAACTCTTTTCTATTGTTGTCTTTGTAGAGGAAACGACATATAACCTTGTTAACCTCAAAGTTCAGACTTTTCTTAACATAAGTTATAATGCAAATCCACCTTTCCTTGATGAATAACCAACCTTAATCATCTGATAACATCAAAAGCTTTATAATGGACACCAAAAGTCACGTTTATAGCTTAGTCTTTTCTGGTATTGACTTTTGTTGTGCACTTCCTTGATTGAAATTTCTTTTGCTCTTCATAGACTTGATAGGCGTTCTCCTTCCTTTATCTTTGACTTGTATTTAAGTGAGGGCAACTTCAACTTCTTCTTCTTCTTTTTTTTCATCATAGCCTTCCTTAAAAATTTCTCATATGCCCCTAGTCTATGTGTTTTCTTTTAGCTCTCTCTCTCAATCATTGGACCTTTGTTCTAAGCCTTCCCCTTTATCCATTAATTATATCAATGTCTCCAAAATATCTCTCATTTGCCCCCAGTATGGGGTGTGATCCTAGTCAGGGTTTCTTTTTTTGAAAGAAAATATTTTACCAGGCTCAAAATGGGACTGCAAGGGATATAATCTTTAGAAAGTGAAGGGATATCAAAGATGGCCTTTTCTCATTTCAAGCAAGGTTGGTTAAAACCGATAAATTTTGACCTCATCTACTGTAATGATTGGGACTTGTAAGAATCATGATTCACGAGTCCATAACTACCGAATCCACTACATGTCATTATGCATACTGTTAAAACTTAGCTATATGATGTGTGGTTCAGTTTCAGGGGGTATGAGTTCAAAATTGTTTGGTCACCTCATGTTATTTTCAAGTATCGAGTCATTTCTGTAATCAAAACACTTTTAATCTTTCGACTTGATTAACCTTTATTGCATGTTGGAGTTTGATCAAAACATTTTGTCAAAATAAAATGTTAAACATCTGTTGATTTCAAAACAACAAAAAGACAAAAGCAAGGCATGTTTCGTTGAAGGATGAGATGTGATATCAAAACAAAAATGCAAAATCCATAACAAAAATGCTTGACAATTTAACTCCTTCTTGGATCAGCTTCTCTGGCAATATCTATGTTTTGCCGAGCAATTCCAATCACTTGTCATTCTGAAAATGATTGATGACATTATCTTTCGCAAATTAAGCTCGACTCTTGAAACTCTTGCATCTGTTTACTAAAATGGTCGAGGACCCCACCATGACATCACATCTCTTATCTGGATTATACCACCTAGAAATTGGTGGTTGCATGGGATTTGTCGGAGTCAAGCAAAAATTCTAGAATCTGGCAGGTGTTGGCCGACAAACATAAGTGGCAGAGGAATGTCAATCTTGGCAAAGACACTTGAGCAATTGATGCTTGAGCGAGACTTGACTAGGCAAAGTAACTGAGGTTTCTCAATCGAGAGTCATCTTCTGATGCACCTCTCATCATTGTTCTGGAATCCATGGCAGATCCTTCAATCTTTCCCATCTTCATAGCTTGTTCAATTCTTGGGCAAATCCTCATAACATTATTTCAATCTTCCAATGTTGCTAGGGTTGGTTGAGGATTGTTAGAAAACTTTCTAACAGCTTGGTAATCTTGGCAGCGCCCAGAAACTTGTAGTATCGCCACTACCGACGTGTGGAATCACACATTGTCTCTATTGGAAGAGCACCTGATGAATCCAAAACTCCTTTGTCCCCTCTTCGATTTCTCACTGACAGTGCAGCAAACAAACACCTATAGAGGAAGTCCTGCTCTGTTGAAGTTTCAGTATTCTTCATGTTTTTCAGTCTAGGCATGTCTCTTTTCTCTACTTTTGCGTTTTAATACTGACATTGTTGGAGGAACATCATAGATGACCTGAAACTACTGTATTCCTTCTTGGATTTCCCACTTGCGGATCCACAAACAGATTCCTGCCGAGAGAGCTCTGCTACGTTGAAGTTTGATGCCTGCTCATATTTTTCAAACCAAGTCTGGCTCTTCAACCTGCTATAGTTTCTTTGTACTGAAACTGAGGAGAGAAATATTTGTAGTATATGCAATTAGTAAATCCCCTCTTGCACTCTCAACTTGCAGCATCATAAACAGATTTTTGTAGAAAGAGCTCTGTCATGTTGAAGTTCGACGACTGCTCATATTTTCAGACTAGGCCTAACTCCTCTGCCTACCACAATGTTTTGCTTGTGCCACTGGTGGGAAAAAGTTTCAAAGCATATGAAATTAATACATCCCCCTTTTGCATTTCTCATTGGCAGATCCACCAAATAAATCTCTACAGAGAGAGCTCTACCGCGTAGAAGTTCAGCGTCTGATCATGGTTTTTTGGACCAACATCTTGTGCTGGAATTGAGCTCATAATTGGGGTAACTTCAAAGCAGACTAATGCACATGTACATGAGGCTAGTAGTTGTTTGGTTCCATTAGATGATGTGGAGGCGATGAATATTTAACAGTGCAACTGGACAAGAACCAGAGTTGTCATTAGTTGATGACTAAAGACATTGTTGATGTTGTTCATGACTGAAAATGAGAGGTACAACTTCAATTGGATGTGAACAAACAGTGTTCCCACATAAGACTGTGCAGACATTCTCTTTCCATTTGATGCTCAACACTTGTTCGAGCAGATCTGAGTCTAGCTACTTCACCCTTGATGCTCTCAACCTTAATCTGATACTGAACCTATATCTGACTCCTTTGTTCACTTCCATTATCTTTCTTCAATCACGTGCAGCACAGCTTGCGCGGGGGACCTACCTTTCAACCCGGTACATGCATGATAAATGTATGAACATGTAATCTATATGATCAACTCACCCTTCGAGAGGTGACAATATGGTCGTAACTCTTGTATGATGGACAAGAATCGTGATTTTTGCCCAAACTCTACAATGAAAATTTTCGGAGCAACGGCCAATGTGTCACCCACAAGTCTTGAGTTCAAGATGCTTCAAGAAGGGTTTGCCCTTATGCAGAAAACGATAGCACATACAACCTAAGGACAGGTTCTATTCATTATGTGAACATGGGTAGGTTTTCTATCTGGTCTCAAAAGGGTCTCATATCTGCCCAGTGACGTTCTTCGTAAAGACAGTATGGGGACGTTGCAAGGAATGGTTAAGGCACATATACCCACCATTACCAAACAGGCACTCAGATATGAGTTGGGTGTTTCACGCATCTGAACCCTGACCAATAGTCTTAGGGCAGATCGCTAGTTCCCCACCTAACCTAGAAGCTTGTGTGTGCTTTTAAAAATAAATACAGGTGATGCATGAGACAATTCTATAAAATGCATGGAAATAAATATTAACAAAAAGATAAAAATGCAAAAACTTAAACACATCAAATACACAAAGCTTAGTCCAATAATCGAAAAAATACCTTCCCCAGTGGAGTCGCCATTCTGTCGCACCCCAAAAAAAATCAGAAGGATCAGCGCGCGGCATCGGCTGGCGACTTAAATCTCGTATGTTGCGTTCGTTGCTTGAATTGGTTCGTTGGAGTCGCCACCTAGTAATTTATTGAGGGCTACTAGGAAACCTGATGTACTGGTCTTGTTAGAGATTCGCGGGTACGGGACTGGTTGTGGTTAGGGAAGGTATTAGCACCCCTAACGCACCCTACCTGAGGTAAGCTGCTTCGTGGCTTTGATGTGTTAAAGAAGTTTTAATAATTGTCTTTTCATCGGAAATTAGAAATATCACTTACGTATAAGTTAATAAATTCTTAACCGTGATCCGATCAAAATATTAAATTCTTCTTTAATATATTTGCAATTTTATCCTGAAAAAATAAAATAAATAAAATAACAAATTCATAAAACAAATACAAACACACACATACACTTTCACTATTTTTATTTTTGTTTCTTTTCTTTTTCTTTTCTTTTCTTTTCTTTTACATCCATATTTACAAAATACAAATTACAAAAACTAAAAACTAAACAAATATTACATTAAACCCTTTGGAAATTACAAAATGATCCCTAAACAATCCATAACAGTACTGGGAAACCCTTCAGGAACAGTTCTGGGCTGCTGAACAGTAGCGGCACGTGGACCCCACGCACCGCCGTGACTGGCGGCGCGTGGGCCCCGAAAATCAGGCAGCGTGAGGGGGCTGTAATGCTTCCTCCTCTCTTCGGTCTCTTCACCTGCAAATCCAAAAAAACACACAGCAAGGGCAGTCGATTTTAAGTCTTTCTTAGTTTTTCAAATCTGTTTTTTTGTTCTTTCTTTCTCCGCCGTCTTCGATCTGCTCCTCTTTCTCTTCTTCTTCGTTGCAGATCAGTCCGTGGGTTTCTTCTTCTCCTCTGCTTCAGGATGGCAGATCGGATGTGTGGGTGTGTCTCGGTCAACGGCTGCGCAGTTGCTGGCTGAAGAAGCGCCGCTGGTCTGTGGCTGTTGCAGTGTTCCAGCTGGTCTTGAGTTGGCTGCTGTGGGGAAAGAGACGGAGGGAGTGAAGGCCGCTGGGTCTCTAGTGATGGCAGCGCCGTTGTTCTGGCCGCTGCTATTGGAAGCCGAATGGAGGGGGACCGTGAGAGGGTCTGAAAAACAGAGGAAGAGGAGGGCGGTGGCTGCTGTCCTGATCGCCGCTGGGGAGCCGAATGGAGGAGATCGGGAAGTGGGGAGGCGATCTGAAGTGGGGTGCTCGTTTAGGTGCTGGAAAATGTGTTCTGGGCGATGGGTGTTTGGCAGGGCTGTGTTGATGAATGGAGAGGAAGCTCTGGTGAGGAACCGATTGTGAGAGGGAGATAATGAAATGGGGAGGCTGAAGGTTGGTTTAAGGGACGCCGGTCTGCTTGGGGAGTGGCTGAAGGAAGAAGGAACCGAATCAGGCAGGCCGGTTCATGAGCTGTAGGGGGGCGGTGCTGGTTGAGAAATGGGGAGAAGATTGAATCAGAAGCTGCTGGGGGGAAAGGAGGGGAGGACAGGCTGTGGTGGCTGGAAAAGGTGAAAAATCTAGGGGAACAGCGTGGGTAGAAGCTGAGGGAAGGGCTGTTTGGCTTTGGTTTCTGGCCGGCGGCTGTAGCAAAAAAATTAAAAACCAGGGGGGAAGGGGGGCTGCAGGCTTGGTAGAGATAGGTTTAGGGTTAGGTTATTTTTTTTGTATTTTCTGATATTTCAAAATTGTCCCCCCTCTCAAAAATCAGTTTAGCATGGTATTTATAGAAAAACATTTGCTAGGTTTTTCAACTTGGTCCCTCAACTTCTTTCTTTTTGTAAATTTTGATTTTTCTTATTTTTTTGTATTTTTTGAAAACGAGCAATATCAACGTCGACTCAAATGCGAAAAATCAATGATTTAAAAATGACGCGTGAAAAGTCGAACGCGTTTGAAAATCTTTTAACAATTTAAATTCTTTTTTAGACGACGTTGAAAATGCTAAAATGACGAAAATATATTAAAAAACATATTTTTTGGATTTTCTTTGTTTTTTCTCAATTTTTTTGGATTTTTTGAAAATATATCAAAACATGGGTCAAAAATTGGGTAGCAACAACAGGAACAACCTACAGGTGGAGCAGGTAGGTGACTTGCACCTTTCTTTTTCATACATTGAATCTTGAAATATTTTAACTTGAGTACTACCATATTGTTAGAACCGATATTAAATTGTTGAACGCTTAAATGTTGATTAAAGGTTGATTAGCTTCGGCTAATAGCATCCGAATGGATGGTCGGGATAAATGAGTGATTAGCTTCGGCTAATGGCATCCGAACGGATGACCGGGACAAAGAATGATTAGCTTTGGCTAATGGCGTCCGAATGGATGGCCGGGATGAAGGACTGATTAGCTTCGGCTAATGGCATCGAAACGGATGGCCGGGACAAAGAATAATTAGCTTTGGCTAATGGCGTCCGAATGGATGGCCAGGATGAAGGACTGATTAGCTTCGGCTAATGGCATCCAAACGGATGGATGGCCGAGATAAAGGAATGATTTCACTACCGATGCAGAAATCGGCAGCGACGCAGTTTCCGCTGCCGATTCTGGATCGGCAGCGACGCAGTATTCGCTGCCGATACAGAAATCGGCAGGGACCCAGTTTTCGTTGTCGATACAGAAATCGGCAGCGACCCAGTTTCTGCTGCCAATTATGGATCGGCAGCGACGCAGTCTTCGCTGCCGATACAGAAATCGGTAGCGACCCAGTTTTCACTGCCGATTCCTTGAACGGCAGCAATGCAGTTTCTGCTGCCGATTTTTGGATCGGCAGCGACGCAACTTTCGCTATGGAATCCGGATGGATGGCCGGGACAAACGAATGACTAGTTTCGGCGAATGGCATCCAAAAGCTTGTGTATCTATATGTACTACTAGTTGTTATATCAAATACATGAAGAAATTATAAATGTTAATGTTTTATTTAATTGCCAGACCGTTAGTTACCATTATTATTATTATTAAGTGTTTGCATTCTCTTAAATGTTTTGTACTGCTACAGGGACGTCACACCAACAAGATGTCTAGGAAACCCGATACACGGGAACCTACTTTTGCAAGGAATTATGTAGATGCATTCTAAATCACAATGTATTTTGTATGGATTAATGTACTGAATGTATAACTTTTATTAAATCCTTTTTGTTTAAAATTGTGATGGCTATTAGTAGGATAAGAATGCAAACTCAGGTCTGTGTATATATTTTTAATATGAACTTCAAATCATGCAACCTTAATATTATGTGTTTGTGTAAGATTCGCTTTTAAATGAAATGTTGATTGTATGGATTGTATTTTGATGATGTGAGGATTCAAGTTCTTTGATTACCGGCACCATGTGTATTAAATATATATATATATATATATAAATTACTGTTGTTTTGGGCTTGGAAAGCTGGGTTGTTACACAATGACTGTCTAACTTTGTCTTCTTTCAAGGAATGTATCCATGAACATGCTCATGCTTTAAACAGTTTCCAAAGGCCTAATCATAACCCATACTCGCAAACATACAACCATTGTTGGAGAAATTACTCAAATTTCAGTTAGAATAGTGATAACAATAATGCACAAACTTCACAGCCACCATTTCAACACACCATAATTTCCAAAATTCTCATGGATATGCACCTCATTATGCTCCACCTTCTAAAAGAAATTTTGATGAAACATTGCATGCATTCATTGAAAAGCAAGAGACAATCAACACTCAACTTGCTCAAAGCATGATAGATTTTAAAGATGCTCGTGTAAAATTTACATATGCTCCCAGTTTTCAAGATAACGGTAAGTTTTCATCTCAACCACAACAAAATCCAAAAGGGCGATACAATGCAAATGCAAGTAGTTTTGGAAGCCAACACATGGATCAAGTCAAATCAATCATCACTCTTCGCAGTGGTAAGGTTATTGAAAAACCCATTCTTGAACCTTGTGAGAAAGATGATGAGTCAATCTCTAAGGGTAAGGAAGGGGTTAAATCTGAACATTGCAAATAAAATACTGATTCTTCGTCAGTACTTCTATTTCCTCGTGCTATGACCAAACATGAAGAAATTGAGGATGAAAAAGGCATTGAAAATGTTCTCCCAGATCATTTGTCAAAATTGACAATAGATTCGACATCCAACATCACACCAATTGATGATTACTTTCTTGATGAATCTTTACTTTCTCTTAGTTCAATGCCTTGGTTTGCTAAAAATATCAATTTTCTTGCTTTAGGATTTTTGCCAGCTCATTTGGATAACCAAGATAAAAAATAGTTTTTGAGCGAAGTGCAAAACTTTTATTGGGATGACCCTTATGTATTCAAATATTTTAAAAATGCATTCCCGACAATGAGGTAAGTAGTGTCATTAAATTTTATCACCCTGAGGTATATGGGGATCATTTTGCGTCAAAAAAGATGACTGCAAAAATCTTACAAAGTGGATTTTACTAGCCCACCATGTTTAAGGATTCATATGCATTTTGCAAAACCTGTGAAAATTATTAAAAGATGGGATTTATTTCAAAACATATAGTCTTTATATAATCTTCTATTGACTCTTAAGCCTCATCATAGTGGAGATGTGCATCATGCAATTCATGATTTATGGCCTAATTTTCATAAAGAACATGCTCATCATAGTCTTGGAAATTTAACTAAAAAATGACCATGTTTGCTAGTTTTTAAGAAAACTGAATGGGAAGCCTATCCCCAACACACATAGGTGTTTAAGTCGTTATTGGACGTAAAACCAAGGAAAGATGTGAGCCACAATCATAACTACCTGTACATACACATGCTTTGTTTTTTTTTTTAAAAAGAAAAAAAAACACAAAAAGAACAAATAAAAAGGGGAAGAAAGAGAGAGACTCCAGCTGGCTTCCATATAGGTTATATGATTGCATTTTATTTTTTCATCTATAAAACCTTCTTCTTCTTCCCTTCATTTATACTCAACCCATACATTCTATAAGCATAGATAAGTTTTTAAATGGCAGGATCCTCATCTATTAAAATAAAAAAAATATTTGTGTTTTTTGTGGATCCAGTCCTGAGAAAGAAAAAGAGTTTATAGAATCCACAAATCATCTTGGTCAGATACTAGCTGAGAGAAAGATTCATTTAGCATATGAGGGAGGCAACCTTGGGTTAATGGGGAGTGTGCCAACAGTTGTATTCTTAGGAGGCAATCAAGTTTTGGGTATCGTTCCAAAAGCTTTAGTAAAAGGGGACATCATTAGAAAAATAATTGGAGAGAAACTACAGGTCTCCACAATGTTTGATCAAATGATTATAATTTTTAAACACGTTGATGCCTTTATTGCCTTACTAAGTGGTTTGGGCATATGGAAAGAGATCTTTCATATTTCCTCTTGTGCCCAACTGCACATTCACCATAAACCTATAGGTTTGCTAAATGTTAATGGTTTTTATGATAATTTGTTGTCTTTTCTTGATCAAGTTGTGGAACAAGAATTTCTAACATCTTCGGCACGACAAATCATAATCTCTGCTACTACTGCTGAAGAATTGATTGACCAACTACAATCTTTCATCCCTGTAATTGATCCCTCCACGAGTCACATAAATTGGTCAACTAAGAAAAGTCACAAAAAGCTTAGATTGGATTTGAGCCTTCGTGTGTGAAACTTTGTGTCTTTTGGTTTTGTTAATAGCACATTATTTTGTTTTGTTTTTTCTTATATTTGTTTAAATGTGTTAGGTTTGTCAATGTTCGTTGTTTCAGGTGATGTCTTCTACACTCCATCTTTCTACCTTAAGACATTGAGGACAATGTCTTGTTTTGGTTGGGGGGAGAGGGTAGTAGTTGATATTAAAAAAAAAAAACTTAGTAACTATTTTTGCTATTATTAAAACCATTTGATAAAACTATTATTACTAGGATGACAAAGTAAGGGAGAATTTAATTGACTCTTGAGACGTATCTTAGTAAACATTTTTCAATGGTTATTTGCAATATTCATAAGGTCTATCACATACTTCTCTTGAAATATTCAGGTTTACAAACTCTCGTATTATTATCAATTGATTCTACTTATATACTCATTTAACAAGTATTCTTAAACCTTCATTTTCACACACACTTTAACATATGATTGTGGGTTGCACATTGGATTACTACATTATTTATATTTTTCTGTTAAAGGTAACAACTAAGGGAAATGGATAGTATATAATTTGCAAAAAAAAAAAGAAAAAAAATGATAATAAATGTAAATAAATAAATAAATAAAAACGTAGATAAGTTTGGTTTCGTAGCCTCTCTAACCTAAGCAATTAAACTTGAAGGGGTGTTTTAACACCTAATACCCTAAAGTCAACTGACTTGGGAGCTATTGGCCTAATGCTTGTTACATGGGTTGAGGAGAAAAGCTTAAGGGAATCAAAAATTGCACAATCTACATATCAGTATCTGCAACCCGAGTTACTAAGCTCGTAGGGGTGTCTCAACACCTAATGCCTTAAGATCAACTGGTTTGGTAGTTATTAGCCAAAAGCTCGTTACATGGGTTAAAAATACATTGTGTTTTAAGTTATATGTATATATATTAAAAAAAAAGAAAAAGAAGAAGATAATAATCCCAACCCAAGAAAGTTAACCTTAAACATTAGAACATAATATTGTTTTCTTCTAATAAAAGCCCTATTATCTATGTTTTCATACATTGAGCACATAAAAAGGAAGGTTTATTAATATTTTGTTTAAAAGGTATTGAGCAGATATATATAAATTTAATGAGAGTTTATTTATCTGTATAGATTAATAGAAGTTGAATGGTGAATGCTTTACTTTGTGGAATTTACAAATTGTTTTTCTATTTTAACGCTTTGATTATTACGGACTAGTAATAAGCTGGTTGGAGGTTCGTGATAAGTACTTAAAAGTGCATTTTTATAAAGGGTTTATATCATCATTTTTCACTTAAAGTATCAATATCTCCTTAACGAAAGCATGTTTTATAATAACAAGTCTGATGCTATAAGATACCTTTAATTTATGGTAAATGTTCATCTTAAATGCAGGTCTATCATATAAATCAAAGGATTGATTGATGAGTTTAACTACTGGAATTTAAAAGACAAAGAGAGGGCCAAACTTAGAAAAGAATGTTGGTTTAGTCCAAACTAGAACACTGTTCGGTCATTGGGTCATATCTGGATCTGTAGATCTTGTATTTAGGTTTGCTTTATATGGATGGAAAGCTAAGAAATAGGCCCAAAACTTTCATGGGAGTCCAAGATTTAAAAAGACCATTCTCAAGTCCAAATTATAGCAACAACAGAGAAGTCCAAATATGTCCTACAACCCAGACGCTATTCAGTGTTCAGCCCATATCTCAAGCTCTAGAAGTCCAAATGACCTCAATGTTTTTTTGTTGGAAAGCCGAGATAATTTCCTAGAACTTTCATGGTTAAGTTTGTTCAAATTTTGACGTTATCAATGATGTTTTGTTCAGACAAGAAGATAAGGATTGTCACCAAGTCAAGATGTGGCCACCCACTTAATAATTAGTCATCAAATTAATAGTTTCAAATTTTGGCCTATAATAGGAGGTATTTGCCATGCATTTTGGCATCTTGGTTGTTCAGATTAAGATCATGCTTTTTTATTTATTTCTTTATATTTTTTTAATGTTTAAGTTTTATGTCATTTTATATTTTCCTTAATCTCTTGTTTATGCTCTTTATTTCCTTTACTATATTTATGTTCTAATATTGTTTATTTATGTTTCTCTTCTTCATTATATTTAGCTAAGTTTATTATGTCAAGGTAAAAAGTTTCATTAATGGTGTTAGAATAGGTATAATATAAACTCAACATGGACTTCAATGTTTATATCCAAGAAAATTTGTTATTAACATGTCTTATCTTTTTATCTTATTAATTCTTAATACTTGCTTGTTAAATGGTTAATCTAGATTTATGTTGTATAACACCTGATATAACAAATGCTTAGCACTTTCATAGCCAATAGTATGGTATAACATACACTTGTGCTATGAAAGGAACTTGATTTATTGTTAACATAAGTTAAAATCATGAATTCCTGACAATATTTAAAAGTATGGTATTACTAAAATATGATAATTAATATAAGCATATTAAAAATTTATAACGAACTATTAAGGATAAATCATTTGATTGGAACCTCATTTGTGTGTGGTTTCCAGTTGATTAATAAAAAGAGTTTATAGTATATTTATTTCAAATACTATTAGTGGATCCTCTAACCTTGACATTTGTTTTTATCATTGTTGAATCCTCATATTAATCTTACATCTCAAAGTCCTCTTATTATTATTATTATTATTATTATTTATAATTTATAATTTATATGGTTAACCTCCTTGTGGTTCGACCTTGGTCTTGTTAGGTTATTTATTACTTCGACACTCCTGCTCTTGAGAGAAGACATCAATCTTTTAGTCGTGTCATTTACCACCAACTTGACAATCTTTTAAGCTTTCTTCCATAATATCCTCTTGTATTTTGGATTTTCTTTTTTTAGTTTTTATTTTTATTTTCTTGATTTTTTGTAGGGTCAAAAGTGGGTCACATTACTTGTAAAGATAGGCTCTTGCAATTCACTTATAGAAAAAAGCTGGGGTGCACCTTATTGCTGAAATATAACAAATTAAAATTTCAAAGACAAAATGAGAAAAACAAAATTATAAGAATGTATTATATATTTTTACATCTTGAGAAAAGTTGAAGTTGCACTTTGGATTGCATAGTGCAATCTACAATAGAATATATCTATTTCTAAAGTAAAGTGAACTAGCTTTGTTGAAACGCCCTAAACTTTTTAATGCAATTTACACATTTCTACTAGTTATGTTCATGAAAAATAGGAAATTATATGTATATATATATAGCCTTGAACTTACCGCTTACTACTTTCATCAACACATAATAAAGATATACAATATTAAATATAAGATAATAAATTTACAAAATCTTTTTGAATACATAATTTCCATAACAAGGTATTCATCATTTTTTTTCCTCAGTATTTTTATAATTTATATATCATTATTGACTTATTAAATATATAATAATTTATTCTATAACATTAACTGATTTTACTAACTTTTTATCAAAATAAAGTAATCTTCAAAGATCTAAACCCAATATCAAGATATCCCAGACGAATATGTAAAACACCTATAAAACACACATAAACATAAAATAGCATTTTTAGTATACTGATATTCATTTCAATTGATCACTTTATCAACTCTAGGAATAATATAACATTATTATTCTTTCATCAAGTTTCATGTAGATACCATGATTTCCATTACAATCATCATTTACATTTTAATTCAACCACTTTCATAAAATCATCATTAGTTTATATTCCAGAATAATTTAGAATCTTATTTTTCTTTTATTTACTTGTGATCATATCTTGGCTTAATCATTAATTTCATCACCCATCATTACCTCGATTCATCACTCACTTCACTTATTTCCATGTTTATAAATCCCTTTTTAACCAACTAATTTTGTACATTCATTTAATTACCTATAATGTTCTTTCCAACCTATTTACTTCTATTTGTTTATTTTAAAATTCTTTATGTCACCTATGGCTTCTCAATATGACTTTGCAATTCCCACATTTATCTAATTATTACTCATGCCCATTTATCTAATTTTCATCCTCAATTAGTCGTGTATGTATGTGTGTGTATATTAAATTATGTATTTTGTCTATTTATAGCATATTTATATATTTTTCTTGCTCAATTATTCATTTGGACCATTTATGACCTGCCTATATATTTTTCATTAAATAATATTTATATGGCCCGTCAATATATTTTTCATATATAATTATTCTTTAAGCTCATTTATAGCCCAATTGTATATTTTTCTTACACCAATATTTATTTGGCCCATTAATGATTCGTCTATATTTTTTTTCATACATAAATATTCATTTATATCCAAATTTTGGCTAAATCATATATTCCATGTCTCAAATATTTCTTGTGTTCATTTTTGGCACGTCCAATTTCTTTTCCATCTTAAATAGTTTTTATGCTCATTATTTACACTATCAAATATATTTTCATTTTAAATATTCCCTGTGCTCATGTTTGGCTCATTCAATTATTTTTCTCCACCTCATATATTTTTCAATCTAGGCATGTTGTTGTGACCAAATCAAATTTTAACATGTTAAATCCCGTTGTTGTGGTCAATTTAATCTAATTCTCACCGTTATGGTTAATTATAATTTCTTGTATTAAATTTTGTATGGTGGTCTATTTACATTTTTTTATATCAAAAATCCTTCCACAAATCTTATTTCTTTAACTTATCAATAATCTTAGTCCCGTTAAACAACCGACTAAGTAATCAATACCATAACTTTATTCCAGTTACACGACTAACTAAGTAATTCATAGCATAATCTTAGTTTCGTTAGACCGTTGACTAAGTATCAATACCATAGTCCTAGTCTTGTTATATAGCCGACTAAGTAATCTATACCATAACCCTAGTCTCGTTACAGGACTGAGTAGGTAATCCATAACATAACCTTAGTCCTATTACACAATCAATTAAGTATCTTTACCATAATTTTAGTCTCATTACATGATTGATTAAGTATTTTTATTGTTTTTTTTTCATATGGTCTATTTAAAATTCATACATTGCTCTATAATGTTATGATTGTTTACAATTTATAAGTGAATATTCATCGTTGTGGTTGTTCAAAATTTTATCTATATATACTATGTAACAACCTGGCTTTCCAAGCCCAAAACAACAATAATTTTTTTTTTTTTAATATTTACTTAATACACATGATGCTGGTAATCAGTGAATCTGAATCCTCACATCATCCAAATACAATCCATACAATCAACATTTCATTTAAAAGCGAATCTTACACAAACACGTAATATTAAGTTGCATGATTTGAAGTTCATATTAAAAATATATACATAGACATGAGTTTGCATTCCTATCCTACTAATAACGATCACAATTTTAAACAAAAAGGATCTAATAAAAGTTATACATTCAGTACATTGATCCATACAAAATACATTGTGATTTAGAATGCATCTACATAATTCCTTGTAAAAGTAGGTTCCCCTGTATCGGGTTTCCTAGACATCTCGTTGGTGCGACGTCCCTGCAGTAGTACAAAACATTTAAGAGAATGCAAATACTTAATAATAATAATAATGGTAACTAACGGTCTGGCAGTTAAATGAAGCATTAACATTTATAATTTCTTCATGTATTTGATATAACAACTAGTAGTACATATAGATACACAAGTTTTCGGATGCCATTCGCCGAAACTAATCATTCATTTGTCCCGGCCATCAATCTTGATGCCATAGCGAAGGCTGCGTCGCTGCCGATCCAGAATCGGCAGCGGAAACTGGGTCGCTGCCGATTTCTGTATCGACAGCAAAGACTGTGTCGCTGCCGATCCAGAATCGGCAGCGGAAACTGCGTCGCTGCCGATTTCTGTATTGGCAGCGAAAACTGGGTCGCTGCCGATTTCTGTATCGACAGCAAAGACTGTGTCGCTGCCTATCCAGAATTGGAAGCGGAAACTGCGTCGCTGCCGATTTCTGTATCGGTAGCGAAAACTGGGTCGCTGCTGATTTCTGTATCGGCAGCGAGCTTTATCACGGGCATCCATTCGGATGCCATTAGCCGAAGCTAATCAACCATTAGTCAACATTTAAACGTTCGACAAATCTAATATCGGTTCTAACAATATGATAATACTCAAGTTAAAATATTTCAATATTCAACGTATGAAAAGAAAAGGTGCAAGTCACCTACCTGCTCCACCTGTGGGTTGTTCTTGTCTTGATGATGGTCCAATCCCGACCGCACCGCCTAAGACATCAATGGTCACAAATCAGTACAATTGTATTTATTATTATTTTTGAATCACATTCATCACCACACTTATTTCAAGAGTTCATATGTTCATATTCAAGTGTTCCATATTTTACACCATCATATCCTGAAATTGTTACTCGCATTTAAGTCATTTCTGTCTAGGAGGCTTATTGTAGAAATCGGCAGCGAGAACTGGTTCGTTGCAGGCTGCCCAATTCGGCAACGAGAATTAGTTCGCTGCAGGTTGCCAGTTCGGTAGCGACAGCTGTTTCGCTGTTGGCGCCACAGTTTTGCTACACAACGCATAACTCGACAGCGAATATTAATTCGCTGCAGAAGGCTCAGTTTCGGCAGCGAAATAGAGTTTCGCTGCACAACACACAAATCGACAGCGAATGCTAATTCGCTGCAGTCGACACAGTTTCGGCAGCGAATTACATTTTTGCTGCACATTAAACAAATCGGCAGCGAATATTAATTCGCTGCAGAAGGCTCAATTTTGGCAGCGAAATAGAGTTTCGCTGCACAATACACTAATCGGCAGCGAATACTAATTCGCTGCAGTCGACACAGTTTCGACAACGAGTTAGCGTTTCGCTGCACAACAACGCAGTTTTGGCAGCGAAATAGAATTTCGCTGCACAACATACATTTTGGCGTGTACACACACCACACATGCTGTAACAACTCTAGCATATACACCGTCGCTAAGTTCCAGTAGGACACACACATCGAAACCATCAATTTCAGCACATAATCCTTCAACGAAATTCCAGCAGAACACATACATGGAAAACCATCAATTTCAGCATATAATCTTTCAATAAATTCCAGCAGAACACATTAATTACAACACAATAAAACCCCAGCAGAACACACTAATTTCAACCTAACAAAACCCCAGCAGAACACACTAATTTCAACCTATAATCTTTCAACAAACCCCAACAGAAAACATAAATTTCAGCATAGTAAAACCCCAGCAGAAACACACATGCATGCTAGCCCACCCCATAGCTAAAGCCAGCCCTCTACCATGATTTGTTATTTCCATTTTTATTTATTTTTTTCTTTGTTAGATGTTCTGAAATTGGCTTCATTTCACTTCAGTTTCCTTGTTCTCCTAGTTAATTTCAGTTTCCTTCACAGCTGGCTTAGATCTTAGATCAATTTTTTCTTAGGGTTTTCTTCTTCATTTCCGTTTCTGGTCTTAAGGGGAAGAGGAAGGGAGTTTCATGACCCATACCTTCTGAATTTAACTAAGTTTGAGGAGGGTTTGACACTATTCTTTTCTCCTCTCCTGCTGGTTCTCCTCCTCCTTCTTCTTCTCACGTTTTCCAGCCCTCTTTTTCCTTTCCTTTAGGCAGTTGTCCACTCTTCTCTCAAGGTCTCATCTTTCCCTCTCATGTTTACAAGCACTCTCTACTGGTTTGATTTAAGTTTCTGTTGTGAAAGAGGGAGAGAAGAACGACATGCAGCTGCTTTTTTGGAAGAAGATGGGTCATCCTTTCTCTCCACCTTCTATTTATACTCCTCATCAAATGAAGTGGGTTGTTTGGGGGTTGGTTTAGATGTATTCTTATCCTTGTTTTGGTCTATCTAAAACCGGTTTTACCCCTCCCTCCCAGCTTTGCGTTGCTGTCGATTGAGAAATCGGTAGCGAACATTGCATCGCTGCCGATTTCTGCCTCAGCAGTGAAAACTGCGTCGCTGCCGATCCAGAAACTGCATTGCTGCCGATTTTCTGTATCAGCAGCAAAAACTGGGTCACTACCGATCCAGAATCGGCAGCGAAGACTGCATCACTGCCGATCCAGAATCGGCAGCAGAAACTGAGTTGCTGGCGATTTCTGCATCGGCAGTGAAAACTGAGTCATCGTTTTCCCTCTCTCTCTCTCTTTGTCTCTCTCTCTCTCTCTCTCTCTCTCTCTATATATATATATATATATATATATATATATATATATATATATATATATATATTCATTTGGGTGTTTACATGCTAGTTACCATCATTGTGGACAAGCATAATCAAAGACCGGTTTTCACCGTTACAGTCAATTACAATGCACACATGGATTACTGTCATTGTGGCCAATCAAACACATATAATTCCTCTGTTATGAATGATTATACTTCATATAGACATTACCGTCTTTGCAGTCAATTACACATTTTATATAATTTTCTACCCCATAAATATAAATTCTTATGCCAAGCACTTATAAACAACACAAATAAATAAATATTGAGAATCTAACCATTACCAAAAGTATTTATTTGTATATCCCTTACTTAACTCATATTATCCAAGCTCTTGAGAATCCAATCCCATTCCAGATGTTTCTCTTACAACTTTCAAAACAATAATAATTAGTGTTCATACCACTAATTAAGAATTCAACCTTAGAATTTTCCATACATTTCAAAAATTTAAATTAACACTCACATTGCAACGATCAATTATTCAACAATTCATAGGTTAATATTCATGTTATTAAATTAAATCCTCATTTAAGACTTTTAAACTATTAATTTCAAACCCTACCATTCAAATCAAATTTGATATAAAATTTTCTCCAACTTACATTCTTAATTTAACTCAACCTCATTTATTCACCAACAACCATAAAACATTTGGAATTTCATGTTTCTATATTTTAAAAACATGTTCACAAACATCTAATTATTTTATAACCCAGTTTCATCCCACTTATAATAATTTATTTTCATACAAAATCAATTAATACAAAAAATTAAATAATCATATCAAATTTCCAAATTCTCCATCTTCATAATTATTTAATTTCAACCACAAAAAAAAAAATCCATGACGACCCTTTAAAATCTTCCAATTAATTTCCAAACATCTCTAACATTGTTTGAAAATACTATTCTCATACATTTTCACCAATTTCTTGACTTTTCTTTTTATTTAATTAACCACAAGACCCATTACTAAAATAACCTAGTCTACATAAATTTTAATTGAGCTCAAATACAATTGATCCTATTATAAAGCATTCAAGTCTCAATCATAAGTTTTTCCACATTACTTACTATTCATTTAATTATATTTCTATTACAATTCACATCAATTCTAATATAATAATGTCAAATAGACAATAAAACGTATACAAATTCAACTACAATCTACATTTAACATTCAATTTCTTATGCTTTCCTAAAATTTCAACCCGTCTATATATTTTTTTATACTAAAATTCCATATCCATTAAAATTTCTTAACCTTCCCCATTTACGAAGGACTACAATACAATTTCACTAACTAAATCTTTCTCTTTTTTTTTTCTTTCCCATTATACACGTGACTTTATATAATCCATTTATTATACTTTTCAACCCATAAAATAACATAAATCAACCAAGTTTTAAACCCATTCAAAATTTTCTTAATTTACGAACTAACAATTTAGTCAATTAACCAACATTCATAATAACTATCTATTCTCAAGCACATTTTATACTCAACAATAAGCATGACATATACAACTTAAATAGTCAATTCTCACACCACTTTCCACCTATACATATGCACAACCACTTAATAACCACAGCTCTCATGTTCTTTCTTCCAATTAATTCCATTTCATGTATCCATTCCTTAGCCTACAAACTAACCTATAGTTTTATTTGTTTCTCTACATATTCACACATCCTTATTCGTAGTCTTTTCAAACATTTGAACAACATGCAAACATTTATAAAAATAAAGAATTTCTACTTCAATCACTATTTCTAGAACCTTCACCTTGGCCAATAACATTTATTTCCATAAAGACACAAACTTTAAATTTCCAACTTTTCCCTTGACCACACATACCAAAATAAATTAATATATTTAAATAAAAAATATTTCTTACACAACACACTTATATTTACCAATTTAATAGCCCTACCATACTCCATATAACACATGAGTAATACATAAACTATAAAAAGTTTTCTAAATCCCTTAATTTTTCATACACATGGTCGGCCACCTTTAAGGATTGAAACCCAAAATTTTCTTTGATTTCTTTCCATTTTGCTTTTTACTTGTTAACTACTCTCATTCAAACATAATAATGTCCAATATTTTAATAATTTTTCCAAAATTAAATTAACAACCCTAGAATTTGTGAATTTAAAGGTTTTTTTAATCTTTCTTGAAACTCATCCAATTCATGTTATCAATATGCATTCTTCACACTCATAAACTATAATAAACAATCCAATCCACATTTAAATACTAAAAAAGCATAACCCTATAATTTAGGAATTTAGGGTTTTTTCAATAAAAATAAAAATTCAACTAAAAATAGAAATATATTGGTTAAGAGCCTTTTACCAACCTCAAAACATTTAATGGTGTATTTATTGCATCAAATCCCATATCCCCCTCCTTTCCTCTTCCATTCTTGCACACTTTGTCTCACTAATTTCTCTCCTCCCTAATGACACGACCAAAAAATTGATGTCTTATTCTAAGTGCAGGAGTGTCAAAGTAATAAATAACCCGACAAGACCGGGATTGAACCACAGGGAGGGGAACTATATAAATTACAAATAATATATATATTTAATAAAACAAAGAGTTTATGAGAATTTTATGGGATATTAATGTAAGGATTAAACAATGATAAAACAATTGTCAAGGTTAGAGGATCCACTAATAGTATTACAAATAAGTATAGTATAAACTCTTTTTATTAATCAACTGGAAACCACACACAAAGGAGGTTCCAATTGTATGATTTATTTTTAATAGTTCATTATAAATTGTTAACATGATCATATTAATTATCTTATTTAAGTAAAACCAAACTTTTAAATATTGTGAGGAATTCGTGATGCTAACTTATGTTAACAACAAATCAAGTTCCTTTCATAACACAGGTGTAGATCATACCATATGGTTGGCTATGAAAGTGCCAAGCATTTGTTGTATCAAGTATTATACAACACAAATCTAGATTAACCATTTAACAAGTAAGGTATTAAGAATTAATAAGATAAAAAGATAAGACATGTTAATAACAAACTTTCTTGGATATAAACATTGAAGTCCATATTGAGTTCATATTCTACCTATTCTAACACCATTAGTGAAACCTTTTTACCTTGACATAATAAACTTAGCTAAACATAATGAAGAAGAGAAACATAAATAAACAAGAGGAGAACATAAGTATAGTAAAGGAAATTAAAAGAATAAACAAGAGATTAAGGAAAATATAACATGAAATAAAACTTAAACATTATAAAAATATGAAGAAAGAAATAAAGAGCATGATCTTGATCTGAAAACCAAGATGCCTAAATGCATGGCAAATGCCTCCTTTTATAGGCTAAAATTTGAAACTATTGATTTGATGACTAATTGTTGAGTGGGTGGCCACATCTTAACTTAGTGACATTCCTTATCTTCTTGTCAAAACAAAGCGTCATTGCTAATGTCATAATTTGAATAGATTTTTATCATGAAAGTTCTAGGAAATTGTCTTAGCTTTTAACAAAAAGAAGAATCGGTGCATTTGGACTTCTAGAACTCGAGATATGGGCTAAACACTGAACATTATCTAGGTTGTTGGACATATTCGAACTTCTCTGTTGTTGCTATAATTTGAACTTGAAAATGACCTTTTTGAATATTGGACTTCGCATGAAAGTTTTAGGCCTATGTCTCAGCTTTCCATCCATATAAAGCACACCTAAATCCAAGTTCTACAGCTCCAGTTATGATCCAATAACTGAATAGTGTTCCAGTTTGGATTGAACAAGCATATCATTTCTAAGCTTGGCCCTCTCTTTGTCTTCTCAATTTTAGTAGTTAAACTCATCAATCAATCCCTTGATTTATGTGATAGATATGCATTTAAGATGAACATTCATCATAAATTAAAGGTATCTTATATTATTAGATATGTTATTATAAAACATGCTCTACTTAAGGAGTTACTGATATTTCAAGTGCAAAATGATGATATAAAACCTTGATAAAATTGCACTTTTAAGTACTAATCACCCAACTCATTTTTCATTAATGTCTCTTCCTTGGATGAATCTCCTTTAGTAGAAATCACCTTCATGAACTCTCTCGCCCAAATTTTTGGAAGAACAAACAGTATATATAAATGAAGAAAAGTCAGGTCTCCTCTACTCTTTAATGGTTATCGGCTAGAATAGTGGTAAGGAGGAGAATTTTGCCAAAATTACAACAATGTCATTAACAAGTTCATGTGTTATTTTTTTTTGTCTGAGCATCGACACTCTTGCAAGGCCTTCTTGAAATTCTATTGACTAAAATTTTAAATTAAGATAACATGAATTTCAAGAGAGTCCTCAGAAATTTTTAACCCAATCAAACTGTTCGAGTTAAGAGTTATGCTTGATATTGTAAATCTGGATAATAGATAATTTTAAATTGAAATCCAAATTTGTGTAGTATTTTATTCACTTCAATCATCAATATTTTCAAACTAATTCATTAGGGATTCCCATCCGTAATTATAATAAAATTTTCCTCAGAGTTTTCACCATTTTTGGTCAAAATAGTGCAATTGTATGCGAGGCTTATATCGACGATCATCGTTTTCCACTCATAAAATCATACATTAATTTATTTAGAATTCTACTCTATTATTATTATTATTGTTGTTGTTGTTGTCTAAATATTTTCACCTAAATTTATAAAAATTTCATTTAAAATAATTATTTTACCTGATTGGGGAATTTACACAATTCTTCATTGGGTTGATGTTTTGTATGCCAATTTATTACTTCATCTCATTCAAATTTTAAGTTAATTTACCAAAGATGTTAATCCAAAATCACAATAATTTTCCTTCTAATTTATCAATTTTCAATAAGAATCACCTTATTTAACACTTATTTATAGATTTCTGGGTCAAGGGTTTATACTCGGTACTCGCACTTTGCCGCGAGGCCAAACTATTTTTCTGTGTGTAAAAGATAATGTTTAGGTTCTGAAATGGGGTAAAGAAAGATAATAAAAAACCAGTCATCACAAACTTGTAACCATGCTAATTAGGGCTGAGCCAACTCGGGAAATCCCGCCAAACCTATAGCCCATATCATGTAATTGAAATAACCCAATAAAAAATAAAGAGAATTATAAAGCCCTTTTTTTTTTGTCAAAAATTCATTGAATCACCTAATTTGGAAAAACCATAAAGTCTAATTCTCAATCAATTATATTTTAAAGGATGAAATTGAGAAAACAATTTCAATTATAGAAAAATGATTTAAAAAATAACAATTAAAAGAATGAGAATCAAAATTAAAATAAAAAATAAATTTATATTTTATTGAAGGGTGAAATTGAAAAAAAAATTTAGTAAAAGGATAAAAACAATAAAAAGAATGAGACTCAAAATTGACCTAGAAAACTAAACAATATTGTAATTAAAGGGTGGAATTGAAAAGAATAATGAATTTTACAATAGGGCCATGAAAGAAATTAGAAATCCAAAGAATGAGGACTAAATTAAAAAATATAATTTTGGTAAATTGGGATTCAAGGATGAAATTAAAAACAAATAAAACTTTTACAAAAAAACCAAGACCGAAAATGAGAAATCAAAAGAATATGGAGTGAAGTTGAAATACCAATAACCATGAATATCTAAGACGATCAATAATAGCTTGGGGTTATTCTCGTTCATCCACAAAATATGCCATCATCTTTTCAATAGCTTGCTCCCCTGTACCCCCTATGCATTGTAGCTCCATTTCCCTAAAGAAACCAAATAAAATAGAGTGGATGAAAGCACACAATGCACCCCTATCATTCTAAGGAGCGGGTCTCATCATCATAAGGAACATTCCTATGTAGGGTTGTCTAGGATCGATCTCCACTCATCAACAAGCAAGGCCATAAGCCTTTATTATTGACCTTGTTCTCCATCAGAATCCTATTCCAGTAGTTTAAAGCCAAAAAAGTCAAGGATGAAAGGGAATTAAAATGATAGAAATGTTGTACATTAGATAAACGATTCTTCATTATGTAAAAGTGTGTTAAATACGCATCTCCCCAAAGATTTTGTAGTCACAAAGATGAACTTGGATAATTATGATGGTCTATCTGATCCGAGGGAGTACATTTAGTGTGCTAGAAGTAGTCTTGAATTGACTATTCAATACACCAATGCCATGTGAAAAATTATCCCCACCACTTTTAATGGGTTCGATTGAGCCTGGTACCATAGTTTAGAACCATGTTTCATACTTATATTTGTTGACTATATTGTAAACTAATTGCTCATTTTAGCACTAACAAACTTGTGTAAAAGAACTCCACAAGACTTTTTGCCATCACCCAACTAGAAAGAGAGCACCAAGGCATATTTAAAATGATTCAATAAAAAAGATATTGAATGTGGAGAACTTACTAGAACATGTGGTAACAAAGGTTATCATTAGTGGGGCATATAATTTCTCCATATAGGAATGACTATGCTTTAGTTGATAAGAGTCTCTTTATTGTGAAGCAAACGAAAGAAAATTATATTTGCATAGACAAAGTTAGTGTGCCTAGAAATGGGCATCCACACTTTCATAAATAAAGGGAAAAGTCTCAAAAACATTATAGACATCCCTTTAATGATGCACAAATATTTAAAAGTAATCCCAAAGATCTTGTATGCAGCAAATTAATGCATCCAAAATTGATGAAGATTCTAGTGAATGTGACCAAAACAAAGGCTTTATCTATAATAGAAGGAAGAAATTGTGTGCAATACTAACCACCAATGAAAGGAAACACAAGAAAGAGAGACCTAAAAAAGTATTGCATATTAGCGTGCATAGAAATAGGCATTTGTGCTTTCATAAATGAAGAAAAGAGTCTCCAAAACATGATAAATGTTCCCCTTATAATGCATAAGTATTTAAAAGTAATCCTAAAGATCTTGTACATAATAAATTAATGTATCTAGAATTGATGATGACTTTGGTGAATGCAACCAGAGCAAAGGCTTTAACCACAATAAAGAAAAAAGATTATATGCAATACCCAATACCAATGAAGGGAAAAACAAGAAAGAGAGACTAAAAAAGTATTGCATATTTCACAAAGATAAAGGGCACGATAAAGAAGAGTGTTATGCTTTAAAAAAATAATGAGGTTCATAACTAAAAGTTATCTTTAACAACATAAGAAAAGAAGACAATAGCATAAGAAATAATGAGAAGAATATGATGCTCCCTACAAGTCTCTCCAAGAAATCAATATGATTTTGGAAGGAATCTCAATAAGTAGAGATTCTAATGGAAGTAAAAAAGCTTATGGATGGTAGTACTCTTATCAAGGATATAAAACCCTTGGCATTGTGTTCACTCTTGAGGACCCGTGAGTTAAATTTCCTTATAAAGGCATCCTAGTTATCTCCATCATTATTTTTAACTACTAGGTACATAAAATGTTTATTGATGATGAAAGTATTGTGAACATCCTTTTGATGGATGTTATGGTGAAAATGAGCTTGGACACATCTAAGTTGATTCTAGTGAAGACTGATTTGATAGTTATTAAGGAGAAATTAGTGCCAATGGAAGGTGTCTTGGATCTTCTAGTGATAATTGACATGTACCTTAAGTGTTGTATGCTTTAAGAAACATTCATGGTGATCAAATTGAACCTAGCATTTAATGTCATCCTAGGTAGGCCCCTTTTCCTTAAGATCAATATGGTGATCATTACTAAGTACCTCACCATAAAGTTCCCTATAGATAAAGAACTAGCTATATTAAAAGGAAGCCAAATGATCTTCAGAAAATGTACCTCAACATGTTTGAAGGAGGAAAACACCTTATAGGTAAACCAAACATCGCTTGTTAAGAAGAAGGTTAAAGTGAGAATAAAGGTCATCAAAAGCTTGAAAGAAGTTAATCTTTATACAAATGTATTCACTAAGATCGGTTCCACTTTAGATTCAAAGAAATAAAAAACTCTAATAGAGCTTTCTCATATCTAGAAGCATAAATTTGCCTTTGCAACATCTAATATGCCAAGCATCAACCTATAAGTTGTCTGCCATTACCTTAGTATGAGTCCATTTTTCTCCCTAGTTTTTTTTTTAAAAAAACTATGGAGAGAAAGATAAAAAAAAAAAAAAAAACTATTTCAAAAGAATTAGATAAATTATTAAAAGCTAGGTTTATCCAATAGGTTATGTACCCCAAGTGATTGGGCAATGTAATTATGGTTGAAACTTTTTCCTGGAAAGTTGCGCTCTTGTTGAATTGGACCCTTTGTCGTTTCTAATATTTTTCGTTATGATGCAGTTGAAATTACAAGTTTAGAAACCAACAAAGTACTCAAGATCAATGGGCATCGCTTGAAACCTTTCTATGGAGGTTGGACGGTAGAACTCATCGCTTCTACGAAGTTAGCTGAACCAATCTATGAAGAATGAACATGCAACATGTCAAGCCAATCACTTAAAACAAAAGCCCTTACTGGGAGGCAACCCAGGACAAAAAGAAAAAAAGTATAGATTTGCTTTCTTTTTCCCTTATCTTTTATTTTTCACATTTTACTTTATTTTTGTCATTCTCCTATATTCCTTTTCTTTTATTTCAACATTGAGGACAATTTTGTATTTTAAGTGTGGGGGGTATTGGGAAAATATTGGTTTTCTTATTATGATTTTCTTTGTTGTTCAAAAAAAAAAAAAAAACAAAAACAAATTTTTATGTTTGATCTTTTGAACTCCTATTGATTTATGAGAATGTAAGTATTACATATGAGAATTAATTGAGATAGATGAAGATATAAATCGAATGAAGGAGTGTGCATGCAAGTTTTAAGGTTTAATTGGTTTAGGGATTGACTTTGAGAATATGCCATGTTGACTTTATAGTGTTATACTAGTGCAAGCTTTTGAGCCTTCAACATTATATTCTTTGATTATGCATTTTTTCAATGATATGTATCTCTAAAACTTGCTTCATATCTTGTTGAGATGACATTCACAATACATATTACATGAAGATGATAAAGGCATTAGAAATTTTAACCATTTGAGCTAAAAAAGCAACGTAAAGCATATTATCCTTAGTGAGCCCCTTTTGAGCTTGTTTATACTTTCTTTGCTCTATCCATGTAAAAGCCTTAACTTTATATATGTTTTCCTTTTCCCCTAGCCAAGGATTAGTAGAGCATATACTTTTGATATCTCATGGATTTATGGTTGGAAATTATGTGAAAAGAAAGAAGTGATGCTTGATGAAAAGATGGGCAAAATTGCCAGAGTTAATCACCAATGCTTAACTTTATATATTTTTTTTATATATAAAATGCCTTGATATTCTTTGTTTTATGTTTTGAAGGCACTTTTGGATGAAAGATGCAAAAAGGAGTAAATTGGAGGTAATTGACAGATTTGATCTTCAGTCGATGTTTTGTGCAAAGTGTGAGCTTTAGAGGTTGAAATGAAGTGATTTTAGTGGCATTAAAAAGCTAACATCTATACCTTTTTAAACATCTAAGGCAAGAAAATAAAATAAGGAATAGCATGGAAATCACAGCCCTCAAAGTCAAATCTCGCAATCTGCTAGTGTTGACCTTTGGTCATTCTGACTTGAATATCTAGAGCTACAGAAGTCTAATTGATGCAAACTCATTTTTTTTGGATTTATGACTCATAGGCCTATCAACGTTCAAAATTGCAACCAAACACGATGTCATATGAGGGAGATATGATTTTTTAAAGATGACAATTGAATTTTGCTAGCAAACAGGTTTTGTGAAGAAACGAGTCCAAATTACGTTCCGAAGCATCTAAACCGATATCCAAGTTTTTATTTACTCCTAGAACTACTTTTGTTGTGATGAAGAAATTTCTCCAACCAGTTTTTGTCTTTGCATTATATATGTTCTAGTTCTGCTCTATTTTGTACTTGTTCTAAGAAATTTTACTTAGATGAATCTCTTATGTGCCATTATGCCTCCAAGTTATCTATCTTCATGATTAGGTCTACCTAACTCCAAGTTTTCTTAATTATCTCAAAATCATTTTCTTCAAGTTTGTGTCTATGATTGATTTTAAGTCTCTATATCTCCATGATTATTATGATTAATTTTCAAGTGTGTTTATCTCCATGTTATTTTACATTTTACTAACAATATCAAATTTAAATTCAAGACAAAGCGATACAAAGTATTTTATCTCATTGAAAAAAGGTATACAGGGCGATGAACATACAAGCACTACAACCTTATCCCACGAGGTGAAAACAACAACATCAACATAACCAGATACAAGCAAGAAAAACTAAAAGCTAATTTGCTCCTCTAGTGGAAGGTATTTCTTGTGGATTGCAACTTCATCACAATTAGGGAAATTCTCATTGTAGTTAGGAATAATACTAAGATAAAATGCATATAAGAGGTTCATAGTGTTTCTTTTGGACCTATTATTAAAATGAACATCTCTCATTAAAAGCAACAACTCATCATCTACATTATCAAGAAATCTTCATCAATCATCTTTAGGGGTACTCATTTGCAGAACCAAGATAAACCCCAAACAGATTTGCATGATGTGTCAATCCTTGCCATAAAGTGCCTCCTCCTTTAGAAGCCACCCTCACTCCTGCTTGCCTCGACGCTAAGGGGTCTCACCCTTGCAATGCTGTGGAAGGGTTTGGTCTTAAAAGAGCTATTTATGGCTCTCTCGCTCCAGCTCATGTGTTGGTTAAGGATTGCTTTAAGGATGAAGTTTTTTAATACAACCAAGTTGATTACTCTGGTTCAAATGATGGGTTTGAATTTGGCTCAAGATTCTTTCATTCTCCTGCTTTAACCTCAGCTCAGAGACCACCGATTACCAGACTTGTTAGTGTTATTGAGACGTTTGATGTCAACCCACCTCCAACTGAGTCGAGATCTAAAGGTGATGGGCTAAATACTAGCAATATATGAGTTCTCAACTCTGCTGAGGGTGATCCCTCCTCTGATTGTAGAGTTTGTGGAACAAACTTAGCTGAACTAGTGGTATCCCTAATTCAGGTATTCGTCAACCAATTATTGGCAAATGAAGGGATTTGTTTTCTTTGAATCGTAAAACTGAGAAGTGTTCTCCACTTGTGCATTTTCCTATGTTCAATAATGCGAGCAATTGTCCCATATTAGAGGAAGATTTGGGTTGTCATTATGATAGATGGAAATTATATGTTGTTGGTTATATTGCTAGGAAATTCCCTAGCTATAAAGCATTGACTAATCTTTCTACTACAACTTGGAAATATGTTTCTTCTTTAACCATACATGATTCCGGACGGCTGATAACACAACCAAAAGATTGATGTCTTATCCTAAGTGCAGGAGTGTCGAAGTAATAAATAACTTAGCAAGACCGGGGTCGAACCATAGAGAGGTTAACTATATAAATTATAAATAATAGTAGTAACAACAACAACAATAACAATAATGATGGTGGTGGTGGTGGTGGTGAGTTAAAGAGGACTTTGAGATGTAAGATTAATGTGAAGATTAAACAATGATAAAAATAATTGTCAATGTTATAGGATCCACTAATGGTATTTCAAATAAGTATAATATAAACTCTTTTTATTACTCAACTAGAAACCACACAAAATTGAGGTTCCAATCGGATGGTTTGTCATTAATAGCTCATTATAAATTATTAACATGATTATATTAATTATCTTATTTAAGTAACACTAAATTTTTAAATATTGTCAAGAACTTAGATGCTAACTTATGTTAACAACAAATCAAAATCCTTTCATAGCACAGATGTAGGTTATACCATATGGTTGGCTATGAAAGTGCCTAGCATTTGTTATACTGAGTGTTATACAACACAAATTTAGATTAACCATTTAACATGCAAGGTAATAAGAATTAATAAGATAAAAATGATAAGACATGTTAATAGCAAGTTGTTTATGATATAATCATTGAAGTACATATTGAGTTTATATTATATTTATCCTAACTCCATTAGTGAAACTTTTTCACCTTGACATAATAAACTTAGCTAAACATAATTAAGAAGAGAAACATAAATAAACAAGAGGAGAACATGATTATATAAGTATAGTAAAGCAAATGAAAAACATAAACAAGAGATTAAGGAAAATATTACATGGAAAAAAACTTGAACATTACAAAATACAAAGAAAAAGAGCAACAACAAGATCTTTATCTGAACAACCAAGATGCTTAAATGCATGGCAAATTCCTCCTTTTATGGGCTAAAATGTGGAACTATTGATTTGATGACTAATTGTTGAGTGGGTGGCCACATCTTAACTTGGTGACAATCCTTATCTTCTTGTCTGAACAAAATATCATTGCTAACATCAGAATTTGAATAGATTTACATCGTGAAAGTTTTAGGACATTGTCTCAGCTTTCCAAAAAAAAAAATCGGTGTATTTGGACTTCTACAACTCGAGATATGGGATGAACACTTAATAGTGTCTGGGTTTTAGGACAAATTCAGACTTCTCTGTTGTTGCTACAATTTGAATTTGAAAATGGCATTTTTAAATCTTAGACTCCCATGAAAGTTTTAGGCCTATGTCTTATCTTTCCATCCATATAGAGCACACCTAAATCCAAGTTCTACAGCTCTAGTTATGATCCAATAACCGAATGGTTTTTGGACTGAACTAGCATCTCTTTTTTAAGCTTAGCCCTCTCTTTGTCTTCTCAATTTCAGTAGTTAAACTCATCAATCAATCCCTTGATTTATGTGATAGGCCTGCATTTAATATGAACATTTACCATAAATTAAATGTATCTTATATTATTAGACATGTTATTATAAAACATGCTCTAGCTAAAGAGTTATTGATACTTCAAGTGCAAAATGATGATATAAAACCTTAATAAAATTGCACTTTTAAGTACTAATCACACCTCTCAACCAACTTATTACTAGTCCCTAGTAATCGAAGCATTAAAATAGAAAAATAATTTGCAAGTTCCACAAAGTAAGGCATTCATCATTCAACTTTCATTAATCTATCCAAATAAACAAACTCTCATTAAATTTATATATCTGCTTCATACTGTTGAAACAAGATATTAATAAACCTTCTTTTTATGTGCTCAATGTATGAAAACATAGATGATGGGGCTTTTATTGGAAGAAAACAATATTATGTTCTAATGTTTTTCTAATGTTAAAATTTCTTGGGCTGGGATTATTATATTTTTTTCTTTTTTTTTTAATATGTATACATATAACTTAAAAAACAATGTATATTTAACCCATGTAATGAGCTTTTAGCTGATGACTCCCAGACCAATTAGTCTTAGGGCATTGGCTGTTAAGACACCCCTACGAGCTTAGTAACTCGGGTTGCAGATATTGATACATAGATAGTGCAATGTTTGATTCCCTTAAGCTTTTCTCCTTAACCCATGTAACAAGCAATAGGCCACTAGCTCCCAAGTTAGTTGACTTTAGGGTATTAGGTGTTAAAACACCCCTTCGGGCTTAATTACTTAGGTTAGGGAGGCTACAAAACCAAACTTATCTACGTTTTTATTATCATCATTTTTTTTTTTTTGCAAATTATATACTATCACTTTCCCTTAGCTGTTACATTTAACAAAATAACATAAATAATGTAATAATTCAATGTGCAACCCACAATCATATGTTAAAGTGTGTGTGTGTGAAAATGAAGGATTAAGAATACTTGTTAAATGAGTATATGAGTAGAATTAATTGACAATAATGCGAGAATTTGTAAACTTGAATATTTCAAGAAGTATTCTGATAGACCTTGCTAAGAATATTTACTACAATGCGTCTTAAGAGTCACTTTAACAAAAGAATTCCTTTACTCTATAATCCTAGTAACAATAGTTTTGCAAATGGTTTATGAAATAGAAACCACAGTTAGTTAAATTTGTTTTTTTTTTCAATATCAACAATTACCTTTTTCCCTCAACTAAAATGAGACATTATCCTCAATCTCATAACCTACAAAAATAGAGTTTAGAAGACATCACCTGAAACAACGAATACTGACAAACCTGAAACACACTTAAACAAATATAAGAAATAACAAAATAAAATAATTTGTTATTAATAAAACCAAAAGATACAAGGTTTCACAAACAAAGGCTTAAAGCCAATCTAAGCTTTTTACAGCTTTCCTTAGTTGACTAATTTATGTGATTCATGGAGGGATCAATTATAGGGATGAAAGACTATAGTTGGTCAATCAATTGTTCAGCAGTAGCAGTAGAGATTATGATTTGCCATGCTGAAGATGTTAGAAATTTCTGTTCCATGGCATGATCAGGAAAAGATAACAAATTATCATAAAAACCATTAACATTTAACAAACCTATGGGTTTATGGTGAATGTGCAGTTGGGCCTAAGAGGAAATATGAAAGATATCTTCCAATGTGCATCAATATGGTTAAACATTGCATTCATTCGATCTGACATTGTGGAGACTTGTAGTTCGTCTCCAATTGTTTTTCCAATTATGTCCCCTTTTACTAAAGCTTTGGGGACGACCCTCAAAACTTGATTACCTCCTAAAAAAGTAGTTGTTGACACACTCTCCATTAACCCAAGGCTGCCTCTCCCATACACTAAATGAATCTTTCTCTCAGCTAGTACCTGACCAAGATGATTTGCTGATTCTAAAAACTCTATTTTCTTCTCAGGACTAGATACATCGAAAACATAAAAATTTCTTATGTGATGACTTGAGGAGCCTGCCATTTCTACACACTTCTATATCTGTTGAACGTATGGGTTGAGTAGAAATGAAGGGAAGGGAGATAAGATTTTATAAATGAGAAATTGAAAATGTAATCATATCACCTATATGTAGGCCAGTTGGAGTCTCACACTCTCTCTCTCTTTATTAATTTATTTATTTTGAAAAAGCATGTGTATGTACAGGTATTTGTGATTGTGGCTCACATCTTCCTTTGGTTTTACGTCCAAGAACAGCTTAAATGCCTTTTATAGTTCGGGGATAGGCTTCCCATCTAGTTTTCGTAAAAAATGGCAAACAGGGTTGTTTTTAGTCAGATTCCCAAGACTATGTTGAGCATGTTCTTTATGGAATTGTGGCCATAAATCATGAATTGCACGATGCACATCTCCATAAGGGTGTGTCTCAAGAGTCAATAGAAGATTATCTAAAGGCCGCTTGCTTAGGCCATCCTTAATGAATTGTATTTTATCTTAATGGTTTACAGATACCATTCCTAAAGAATGACATGTTGCATTACAAGTCCATCTGGCATATCTGTGACAGACTTTCAGTCATTTTGCACGATGTTTCTTCGCAAAAGTGCTTTTACTTGTTACATGCATGTATGAAATGAAAGAATTGGGGGACTCACCTGATAATCAGACCTTTACTTCAATCAGCTAGCGAATATCTTCAAGAATTCCATGATTCATTAACAACCTCAATCATTCACACCTAGCACGGTAAATTTTTGCAATCGCATTTGGAGGCAAAGCGGGAAAATATTTTTTCAATTTTTCAAGAGTGGTGTCCATTTTCAAATGAGAATTGGAGAAGAGGTGAAAAAAAAAGAGAAACATCAAAGAATTTCACAAATATATACACATATATTAGTTATCATAGGAAACTGAAAGAACCGACTTAATAGTCACGGAGTACCGTTATCCGCCATTTGACAAGGGTGAGAGACTAGCAAAACAAAAGTCACAAAAAAGAAACAGAAAAACAATGTGAGAAAAAGAATCAATTTTTATATACAAGATCACCCAATTCAATAGAGTCATTTTCAACTGAAAAATTATCAAACTTTTAAACGATGTCCATTTACCTTGAAAACATCACCATTATTTGGATTCTCGATATCATAGGCCCCATATGGATACACATGTTTCACAATAAAAGGACGACTCCATCTTGAACTTAGTTTTCTAGGAAATAAATGGAGTCGAGAATTATAAAGCAAGATTTTTTAACCAACATTGAATGTTTTTCTCAGTATTTTCTTGTCATGAAGCTCTTTGATTCTTGCTTTATGAATTCTTGAATTTTAATATGATCATTTCTCATTTCCTCAAGCTCATTTATTTGTAATTTTCGCAACTGACTAGCATCATCAAGGTTTGAATTGAAAGCTTTAATAGCCCAATAAGCTTTACGTTCAAGTTCCACAGCCAAGTGCCAAGGTTTTTCATAAACTAGTCTATAAGGTGACATACATAATGATGTTTTATAAGCAGTTCGATAAGCCCAAAGTTCATCATTAAGTTTTAAAGACCAGTCTTTCCTATTAGGGTTCACTGTTTTCTCCAAGATCTGTTTGATCTCCCTATTAGCAAGTTCTACTTGTCCACTTGTCTGAGGGTGATAAGGGGTGGCAACTATATGTGTGATTCCATATTTCTTCATTAAAGACTCAAATGACTTGTTGCAAAAATGTGTTCCATCATCACTTATCATGGCTCGAGCGATTCCAAATCAACTTAAAATATTTTCTTTCAAAAACTTTATCACTGTTTTATCATCATTGTTTCAACTTGGAATTTCCTCTATCCATTTTGAAACATAATCTATTATGACTATTATGTACAAGAAACCAAATGATGGAGAGCTCTCAGTCAAATATAGCTAGAGAGAGAAACTAGAGAGAGATGTTCTCTTTCATTTTGAAATTTTCTCCTCTTGATGGTACGTTGTAGCTCTAGAGTTCCCGATTGCAGCCTTTTTCTTCATTGACCACTTACGTGGCCACCTATAGAAAGCACTATGAGTCTCTCCTCTATTCGATTCAATTGACACAACCATAAAGAGTCTGTTCATGAGGGGTCTCGCTTTAAACTAAATTTCTTAGGTACAATCTTGGTATCACCTCCTCCTACCCTAGCTTCAGAGTGTTTAGATTCTTCATATCCAGTGTCCCCATCATCTCTAGTGGCTGCCGATCCTGATGAGTCCAGTGTTGACTCCTTTGGCGGTGAAGAGTTCTTTTCTAATGTCGCTTCCGTGATCTCCTCTGTCACTATAGATACAATCAGTTGGGTTTTCAACTTTATTGCTGGTGTTCAAGGTCTATCTACTTCTCTCCCCTTTGCCTTAGGGTACTGGACTAGCATTGTAGCTTCGATTCTTGGTTTATTTATTTGGGCTTTTCTGATGATGCAAGGCGACGGGGTTGGGCATCTCTTACCCCGTTTCCTTAGTTTTATCCCTCTCTGATGCTATATCAAAAGGCTCTATGCCCTCTGACCACCATGAGGCTCTTCCCCTCATGTAGTTTGTATGTTGACGCTATCGTGATGCTTGGCTGGTTGTTGATCTTTTGGTTGCTGTTACTGTTCCCTTTGTTTTGTCTCTGGTTCCCCTTCTATTGTTTGGGTTGCTGGAGTGGATGATCTTTTGCAGTTGCTATATCTATGTTTTATTGCATGGAGTTTTCTTGTACTAGATCCTCGTGTCCAATTTCTGGTTTGTTATCTATTTGCATGCTGCTATTTGTCACTGCTCTGATGCTTGTCTTCCGAGACATGGGATATGCTTAGTGGACCTGTGAGCACTATATTGGGATGTTGGTAAGCTGCTGTTTGGTTTTTTCATCCTTTGTTCCTACTGATTGATTTCGGTATAGTCTACTTTGCTTGCCATTATAGTCTCTGGTTGATGCCCATCTGGTTGGTTTGAATTGCTGAAGCTATGGCTGCTCTGCTCATGTACAGTAGTGGGTGAGACTTTGGATATGTGTGGAGTCCCGCTACATGATGGATCCCTATGCCTGCTATGTAGTTCTTTTTTGGAGAGGTTCTCTCCCCATCTACTTGGTCAACTTGGCTGTAGTCTCTTCCACTTTCTGGCTTTATATAGATGCATATAGCTGGATTGCTGCTATATGCAGCCTGATGTTCTCTTCGATTGCATGGGCAGTTGGTAGACTTTGTCCTTGCTTGATATGCTTTGCTTCTTGAAGCTGGCTAGAATTCTGGTTTGCTAGAGTTGTGATCCTTCTTCGACCTGTTACTCCTGGCCTAATGCCATGAGTTTCTCTTCCCCTCAATATTCCCCTGTTATTGGGAATGTTGGTTGTTGTTTTCCTTGTTATGTAGGTTAGTATGCTTGTTGCTGCTATATGCAGCTTGGTATGTTGTGCTTCTAGAAGCTGGCTGGAATTGGGTGCTGCTCCTTATAGCTTGTTGCTGGACTCTGTTCTTGATATGATATGGTTTGCCAGGGTGCTGAGTGCTGGTTAGCAGACCTGAGTTTGCTGGTTGGGTTGTTGGGTGCTACTGGTTTGTTGCAAAGGTTTTCTTTGCCTGTTGTAGGGCATTGTTTGGGATTTGTCTAGGTAAGGTTCTCTTCCCTTATCCGCACACTATGCCTCTTATTTCTCTTTAGTTCTACTGCAAGTCTGATTCGACTAGCCTCTCTCGATCGTTGCTATGGATATCAACAGTTTGGGGATGGTCAGCTGGGGATGATGTGCGGATGTTTTCTCATTGCTTGCATTGGGTTGCAATTGCTGATTGTAGCCTGTGATTGTTGCCAATCTGATGGGTTGGAAGGAAATTGTCTCTCTAATGTTGCCGGTTTTTAGGACTCCAGGCTGCTGCTTCTTGGTCTACCAATGGGGATCAGTCAAGGTGAGGCTCTCTCCCTAATTACTTGATCTCATCTTGTTGATGGAAACTAGAGCAGATGTGTAGGTCCTGCTGTTGTCTGCCTGTAGTGGGGATCAATTAGCGTTAGGCTCTCTCCCTAATCCTTTGATCTCCCCCGGTCATTGGATGCACAATCGCTGCACTAGATTACTGGAAACCATTTCTATATAGGACATTGTCGTAGGTCTCCTGCTGCTTGTCGGGATAGGTGTGGCGTTGTTGTCCTCCTCTTGCTGGGCACTTTGTTGCTGGTTCATACGTGGTTGTGGTTAAGGGTCGACTTCACTGGTATCCTTGTATGTTGGTTGGAGTGTATACCTGCCATTGCAACCCCATTTTGTTGCTTCCCTTACTCCTAGGCTCGTCTGCTGGATTGGAATTTGGATGTTGGGTTTTCTTTTGGATCTCTAACTTTATCTGCTAGTTTGGGCTCTCATTCAGCTGGCCTCTATTGATAGCTGCTTTGAACCCCAACAGGTTAGGTGAGGCTCTCTCCCTACATGCTTGGGCTACTAGTGATATATGGATGGTTTCGGGATCCATTTAGGTGAGGTTCTCTCCCCAAAGGTATGGTCCCCTTGCTTGTTGTTGTGCTAAGCAGCTGGATTGCTTTTAAGGATGGCCAGTTTGAGCTACTGGTTGGATCATGTTAGAGGTTCTACTTGGTCTTGCTGCCCATTTGCTGGGTTGGAAGGCGAGTTATTGGGTTCCTAAGTAGATGCTCTTTGTTTGCTGGTTAGTTTTAATGAATGTTTTATTGCTATATGGCTTTGTTGCTTGTATAAGGGAGCCTGTTCCCTTTGATTTGATCAAGGGAGTCTGTTCCCTTTACTTTCTGTTCCGCGAGCTTGTCTTGTTATGGTTTGTTCAAGGGAGTCTGTTCCCTTTGCCTAGATATATATGTATATATGTACTGCTAGTTCCCAGCTAGTTCAGCAAGCTTGTCTTACTATTTTTTGATTTATACAATTCTTACATTTGATCAAAAAAAGAAACCAAATGATGGAGGAAATGGACCCATGAAATCTATACCCCAACAGTCAAAGATCTCAATGACAAGAATAGGATTTAAAGGCATCATGTGACGTTTTGAAATAGATCCCAACTTTTGACAATTTTCACAAGTCTTGTAGAATTCATTTGAGTCCTTGAACATGATGGGCCAGTAAAATCCACTTTGTAAGATTTTTTCAGTTGTCTTTCTTGATGAGAAATGACCCCCACATGCCTTAGAATGACAAAATTTAATGACACTACTTACCTCATTGTCAGGAATACATCTTTGAAATATTTGATCAGGATAATATTTGAATAAATAAGGGTCATCTCAATAAAAGTTCTTTACTTTGTTCAAGAACTTTCTTTTGTCCTGGGTACTCCAATGAGCTGGCAAATGTCTTGAAACAAGAAAATTAACAATATTAGCAAACCAAGGCATTGTAGAGATAGAAAATAAAGATTTATTAGGAAAGTAGTCATCGATTGGTGTGATGTCAAATCTGGAATCTGTTGTCAATCTTGACAAATGATCTGCGACAATATTTTCGGTGCCTTTCTTGTCTTTGATTGTGATATCAAATTCATGAAATAACAAAATCCATTGTACCAATCTAGCCTTAGAATCCTTTTTTGAAAGAAGATATTTCAAAGCTGCATGATCACTAAAAACGACAACAGGTGAGCTAACAAGATAAGATCTGAAGTTGTAACATGTAAATACTGTTGCAGGTAATTCTTTTTTAGTGATAGTATAATTCATTTGAGCATTATTTAAAGTTTTACTTGTAAAGTAAATCACATAAGGTTTCTTATCTTTTCTGTCCCAAGATAGCTCCTACGACATAATCACTAGCGTCACACATTATTTCAAAAGGTAATGACCAATCAGAAGGTTGAATGACAAGAGCAAAAGTAAGCAAGCTTTTAAGTTTAACAAAGGCTTTTTCACATTGTTTAGTCCATTCAAAAACATTTTTCTTTGTTAAAAGGTTACATAATGGTTTAGATATTACAATAAAATCTTTGATGAACCTTCTGTAAAAACCAGCATGTCCTAAAAATGATCTAACATCTTTAATAGATTTTGGTGTAGGCAAGTTAGTAATTAACTCGATTTTAGATTTGTCAACCTCAATTGCTTTCGATGAAACAATGTGACCAAGTACATGTTTCCAAATGATAACTTCATCAGTCCATTCCTACAATTAATCAATGCATTAGAAGTTGCAAGAAACAGACGTCCTAAAATAACAGGAATTAAATTACTTGCTTCAACAGGTTGTGTATCCAAGACAATAAAATCCATAGGATAAATGAATTTATCAACTTGTACTAACACATCTTTAACTATTCCTCTAGGCACTTTTACAGATTTATCATCAAATAAAAGAGTTACAGAAGTTGGTTTTAACTCACCTAGATTGAGACTTTAAAAGACTAAATATGGAAGCAAATTCACACTAGCTCCAAGATCAAGTAAAGCTCTTTCAATTTTATGTTCTCCAATAAATCAAGAAATTATAGGACAACCAGGGTCTTTACATTTCAAAGTATTATTGTTCTGAAAAATGACATTTGTTCTGCTAAAAAGGCTTTCTTTTCTAGATGAGAAACTTGATGTTCTTCGTGGTGGGCTTTACCTTGTCTATGGTAAACCTCTCATTCTCAAGCAGATGACAAGTTTTTTTTACTTTTCCAGTGAGGAGATGATGAGGGCTCCTGTCTGGGTAAGATTTCCAAACCTTCCCCTTTGTTGTTGGTCTTCTATCTGTCTGTCCAAGATTGTTAGTGTTCTAGGCAAACCCATCCAGTGTGATCACATGACCTCCATTCTCTCTTGCTTGTCTTATGCAAGAGTTCTTGTTGAGCTGGATCTTCGTGAAGACACTCCACACTCTATAACAGTGTCCTTACCCTCTGACTCGGTGCTTCAACAAAAGGTAATCATGAGTCTCTACCAAAATTCTGAAATTTTTACAATGCTCTTGGCCATACTAGGCTCCTATGCTCCAAAGCTACATCTAGTACCACCAAGGGAGGTTTCTCTCAGGTTAATCACACCAACAAAGGGGGGGTCTTTAGTAGACTGGGTCCTTATATCCAGCACACCATGAACATACCACTTCCTTGGAAGAGCAATAACATAATCAATCAGTTAAGGTTCCTTCAGTAGCTACATTGCCATCTCCTGATGTGGCTTTTCAGCTAGTTGGTCCCAGTGTTGCTCCTAATGATGGATGGATCACAATGGTGCCTAGGTGCAAATTCAATAAACATGCTTCTAGCCCCCCCAAGGAGAAGATAATGACTCATAGGGAAGATGATTCTGGTAAAGCGCCCTGTCTTAATCTTGCTATCCCAGTATGTGCAAATACAGCTTACCATTTGATTAGTACAGGAGGTGTTGTTGCTTCTGAATGCACAAAAGTTATTCCTACTGTATGTGCAGATGTTGTTACCCCTGAATGTGTTGTTGCCGAATTAACAGTTGTTTCTTCTAGCTTGAGGACCCCCAATTGGAAGAAGGTATATTGGCCTCTCGGCCTTCAGACCCACCATTGTTGGGGAATCTGGTCAGGACCACTAGGAAGCATAATAGCAAGAGGACCAATACTGGTAGTAGAAGGGACAACCCTTCTCCTGCATCTCTATGATAATATACAGTTGGAATTTCAGGGGACTCAATAATCCCCTGAAGCAACATGAGGTGGTTGGCCTCATGAAGAAATTCCATATGAATATTTATGGATTACTTGAAACTAAATTGATTCCTTCTATGGTAGCCAGCCTACATCGGCTGAGACTTCATGTAACAACCCGACTTTCCAAGCCCAAAACACAGTAAATTTTTTTATTTTTTTTATATGCATTCAATCCACTTGGTGCCGGCAATCAATGAATCTAAATCCTCACATCATCAAAATACAATCCATACAATCAACATTTCATTTCAAAGTGAAACTTACACAAACACGTAATATTAAGGTTGCTTGATTTGAAGTTCATATTAAAAATATATACATAGACATGAGTTTGTAGTCTTATCCTACTAATAGTCATCACAATTTTAAACAAAAAGGATCTAATAAAAGTTATACATTCAGTACATTGATCCATACAAAATACATTGTGATTTAAAATACATCTACATAATTCCTTGACCCGTGTATCTCGTTGGTGTGAAGTCCCTGCAGCAGTACAAACATTTAAGAGAATGCAAATACTTAATAATAATAATAATGGTAACTAACGGTTTGGCAATTAAATAAAGCATTAACAATTATAATTTCTTCATGTATTTGCTATAACAACTAGTAGTACATTTAGATACTCAAGTTTTCGGATGCCATTCGCCAAAACTAGCCATTCATTTGTCCCAGCCATCCATCCGGATTCCATGGCGAAAGCTGCGTTGCTGCCGATCCCAAAAATCGGCAGCAGAAACTGCATTGGTGCCGATCAAGGAATCGGCAGCGAAAACTATGTCGCTGCGATTTCTGTATCGGCAGCGAAGACTGCGTCGCTGCCGATCCAGAATCGGCAGCGGAATCTAGATCGTCGCTGCCGATTTCTGTATCGGCAACGAAAACTGGGTCGCTGCTGATTTTTGTATCGGCAGCGAATACTGTGTCGCTGCCGATCCAGAATCGGCAACGAAAACTGCGTCGCTGCTGATTTCTGCATCGGCAGCGAAGTCACTCTTTTATCCCGGCCATCCATCTGTTTGGATGCCATTAGCCGAAGCTAATCAGTCCTTCATCCCGGCCATCCATTAGCCAAAGCTAATCATTCTTTGTCCCGACCATCCGTTTGGATGCCATTAGCCGAAGCTAATCATTCCTTCATCCCGGCCATCCATTCGGACGCCATTAGCCAAAGCTAATCATTCTTTGTCCCGGCCATCCGTTTGGATGCCATTAGCCGAAGCTAATCACTCTTTTGTCCCAGCCATCCATTCGGATGCCATTAGCCGAAGCTAATCAATCTTTAATCAACATTTAAGCATTCAACAATCTAATATCGGTTCTAACAATATGATAGTACTCAAGTTAAAATATTTCAAGATTCAACGTAAGAAAAAGAAAGGTGCAAGTCACCTACCTGCTCCACTTGTGGGTCGTTCCTGTCTTGATGATGGTCCAATCCCGACCGCACCACCTAAGACATCAATGGTCACAAATCAGCACAATTGTATTTATTTTACTTTTGAATCATATTCATCATCACACTTATTTCAAGAGTTCATATGTTCACATTCAAGTGTTCCATATTTTACACCATCATATCATGAAATTGTTACTAGCATTTAAGTCATTCCTGCCTAGGAGGCTTATTGTAGCAATCGGCAGCGAGAACTGGTTCGCTGCGGGCTGCCAGTTCGGCAGCGACAACTATTTCGCTGCCAGCATCCCGTTCGGCAGCGAAAACTGCATCGCTGTTGGTGCCACAGTTTCGCTGCACAACGCACAACTCGGCAGCGAATATCAATTCGCTACAGGAAGTTCAGTTTCGGCAACGAAACAAAATTACGGTGCATAACACACAATTCGGCAGCGAATATTAATTCGCTGCAGGAGGTTCAGTCGCGGCAGCGAAACAGAATTTCGCTGCACAATACACAATTCGGCAGCGAATATCAATTCGCTTCAGGAGGTTCAGTTGTGGCAGCGAAACAGAATTTCGCTGCGCAACACACAAATCGGCAGCGAATATCGATTCGCTGCAGGAGGCTCGGTTTCGGCAGCGAAACAGAGTTTCGCTGCACAACACACAAATCGAAACCATCAATTTCAGCACATAGTTCTTCAACAAAATTCCAACAATAACATCACAACAGAACACATTAAATTTCAGCAACAACATCACAATAAAACACATTAATTTCAGCAACAATCATCACAGCAGAACACATTAATTCCAGCAGCAACATCACAGCAGAACACATTAAATTTCAGCAACAATCATCACAGCAGAACACATTAATTCCAGCAGCAACATCACAGTAGAAAACATTAAATTTCAGCAACAACATCACAGCAAAACACATTGATTTCAGCAACAATCATCACAGCAGAACACATTAAATTTCAGCAGAACACACACACACATGCATGCTGGCCTACCCCATAGCTAAAGCCAGCCCTCTACCATGATTTGTTAGATGTTTTGAAATTGATTTTATTTCACTTCTGTTTGCTAGTTCTCTTAGTTAATTTCAGTTTCCTTCATAGCTGGCTTAAGTCTTAGATCAATTTTTCTTAGGGTTTTTCTTCTTCATTTTTGTTTCTGATTTTAAGGAGAAGAGGAAAGGGAGTTTCATGACCCATACCTTCTGAATTTAACTAAGTTTGAGGAAGGTTTGACACTATTCTTTTCTCTTCAGCTGCTGGTTCTCCTCCTTCTTCTTCCTCTCACGTTTTCCAGCTCTCGTTTTCCTCTCCTCTATGCAGCTACCCACTCCTCTCTCAAGGTCTTATCTCTCCCTCACAAGTTCACAAGGCAATCTCTACTGGTTTGATTCATGTTTCTGTTGTGAAAGGGGAAGGGAAGAAGGGCATGCAACTACTGGTTTGGGAAAAAGATGGATCATTCTCTCTCCCCTCTTTGTATTTATACTACCCATCAAATGAAATGGGTTGTTGGGGGGTTGGTTTAGGTGTGTTCTTATCCTTATTTGGTTTATCTAAAAACCAGTTTTACCCCTCCCTCTCAGCTCTGCGTCACTGTTGATTGAGAAATCGGCAGCGAAAACTGCATCGCTGCCGATTTCTGCTTCGGCAGCGAAAACGGCGTCGCTGCCGATCCAGAAATCGGTAGCAGAAACTGCGTCGCTGCCGATCAAGAAATGGGCAGCGAAAAACTGTGTCGTTGCTGATTTCTGTATCGATAGTGAGGGCTGCGTCGCTGGCGAATCCAAAATCGGCAGCGAATACTGCATCACTACCGATTTCTGCATCGGCAGTGAAGACTGCGTCGCTGCCGATTTTTGCATCAGCAGCGAAAACTGCATTCATCATCATCTCTCTCTCTCTCTAAATATGTGTGTGTGTGTGTGTGTGTATATATATATATATATTTTTGGGTGTTTACATTCTCCCCTCCTAAATATGAATTTCGTCCTCGAAATTTAAGAAGTTTTACATTCCATCCCTGGTAGTCCAAATAAATTGGGATACTTTTTCCTCATCTCAGCCTCCATCTCCCAAGTTTCCTCTTCTACTTGAGCATTTCGCCATAAAATTCTGACGATGGGGATCTTTTTACTCCGTAATTCCTTCACTTCTTGATCTAGTATCCTTATGGGCCTCAATTCCAGTGTTAACTCTTCCTTGACTTCTATTGGAACCTGGGGTAGAACTCGGGCGGGGTCCACGTCAGCCTTCCTTAACAAGGAGACATGGAACACATCATGAACCTTGGCTAGCTGTGGGGGCAAATCCACCTTGTAGGCTACTGGTCCTACTCGTTGTAAGATTTTGAAGGGTCCGATGAAGCGGGGAGTTAACTTCCCTTTTAATCCAAACCGTAACATGTTCTTCCATGGGGCTACCTTCAGGAACACCTGGTCCTCCGTACTGAACTCGAGAGGTCTTCTCCTCACATTGGCATACTTCTTCTGTCTATCCTGTGTGGCTTTGATGCGATCCCTAATAGTTCTCACTTTCTCCGTGGTGACTTGGACCAACTCTGCGCCATATAACTTCTAGTCCCCTATTTCCTCCCAACACAAAGGAGTTCTGCACCTCATACCATACAAGGCTTCATATGGGGCCATCCCTATTGTGGCTTGGTGACTATTTTTATACGTGAACTCCACCAATGCCATGTGTTCCTCCCAGTTTCCCCTAAATTCTAGCACACAAGCCCGTAATAGGTCTTCCAAGACTTGGATGACTCTTTCTGATTGGCCATCCGTTTGAGGGTGAAACGCAGTGCTCATGTCCAATCTTGTCCCCAAGGCACGTTGTATGCTCGACCAAAGTTGAGAGGTGAACCTGGGATCTCGATCCGATACAATGGACACCGGAATCCCATGAAGTCGAACCACCTCATTTATGTAGATTTTGGCAAGCTTGTCCACCGAGTCGGTCATCTTTATAGGCAAAAATAGTGTGGATTTCGTCAACCGATCTACAATGACCCATATCGCATCATTTCCTTTCCTCCCTTTGGGAAATCCTGACACAAAATCCATAGTGATCATCTCCCACTTCCATTCTGGAATTTGTAATGGTTGTAATGGTCCCACAGGCCTTTGGTGTTCAACCTTGACTTGTTGACATATCCCACACTTTGACACATACTCAGCTATTTCCCTTTTCATATTAGGCCACCAATAGAGATGTTTCAAGTCTCGATACATCTTAGTGCTGCTAGGATGCATGGAGAACTTGGACTCATGTGCTTCTTGTAGAACCATTCGTTTGACTGTTTCGTCATTAGGCACGTACAGCCGTTGTCCCATCATCAAGGATCCATCATTCGCCACTCGGAATTTCATTTCTACCTCGGCCTCCACATTCTTCCTAATCTTGGACCCCACCTTGTCATGGAATTGGGCATGTAGTATCTGTTCTCGATACGTTGGTCGCACCAATAATTGAGCTACTAACCCACCTCCTGCATTAATTCCCAAATCTGCACCCATCTCCTTCAATTCTGCCAGTTGCCGCTCCTTTCCCACTGTTAAGCTTCCCAAGGAGGCTTTATTTTTGCGACTGAGGGCATCTGCCACCACGTTTGCTTTCCCCGGGTGGTATTCTATGGTGCAGTCATAATCCTTAATGAGCTCTATCCACCTTCTTTGTCGCATGTTCAACTCCTTTTGCGACATCAGATACTTCAGGCTCTTATGATCAGTAAAAATTTAGGTTCGAGACTCATACAAATAGTGTCTCCATATCCTCAAGGCAAATACTACAGCAGCCAACTCTAGGTCGTGCACTGGGTAGTTCACCTCATGAGTCTTTAATTGCCTTGATGCGTAGGCGATCACCTTCCCATGTTGCATCAAAACACACCCCAATCCCTTCCCTGAGGCATCACTATATACCACAAAACCCTCGATCCCTGAGGGAAGGGTTAATACTGGAGCAGTGGTGAGCCTCCTCTTCAATTCTTGGAAGCTTTTCTCACATTCTTCCGACCACACCCACTTCTTATCCTTCCTAGTTAGCTGGGTCAAAGGGGTTGCAATCAAGGAAAAACCTTCGATAAATCTCCGATAGTATCCTGCAAGTCCCAGGAAGCTACGTATTTCAGTGACCGAAGTTGGCCTTTCCCATTTCAAGACTGCCTCGACTTTTTGGGGGTCAACAAAAACACCTTCGGCTGAAATGACATGTCCCAGAAACGTCACTCTCTTCAGCCAAAATTCACATTTACTCAGTTTTGCATATAGCTGGTGATCTCTCAAGGTTTGTAAGGTTTGTCTCAAGTGTTCTTCGTGCTCTTCGAAGGAATTTGAGTACACCAGTATATCATCAATGAACACCACCACAAACTTATCCAGGTATGGTTGGAAAACCCGATTCATCAAATCCATAAAGAGGGCTGGGGCGTTTGTCAACCCGAACGGTAGCACCAAAAATTCATAGTGTCCGTAACGAGTTCTAAATGCGGTCTTTGCTACATCCGCTTCTTTAATCTTCATCTGATAGTACCCTGATCTCAGATCTATCTTTGAAAATGCCCTCGCTCCCTTTAATTGGTCGAACAAGTCATCTATCCTTGGTAACGGATACTTGTTTTTCATTGTTATTTTGTTCAACTGTCGATAGTCAATACAAAGTCTATGGGTTCCATCTTTCTTTCTTACAAATAGGACTGGTGCTTCCCAAGGAGAATTACTGGGCCGTATAAACCCTTTGTCTAATAATTCCTGTAATTGAGTCTTTAACTCGTTTAGTTCTGCTGGAGCCATTCGATACGGTTGTTGAGCTATGGGTGGGACTCTAGGAAAAGTGTCTATAGACACCTCTACCTCTCGTTCTAGGGGTAGTCCTGGTAGTTCTTCAGGAAACACATCTGGGAAATCCTTCACCACAGGAATATCCTTTAATCGTGGACCTTCATCATCAGAGTTTAAGATGTATGCGAGGTATCCCATACATCCCTTTCTTAAAAGTTTTTGGGCTGTTACCACCGATATTAAAGCATTCAGTTTGAGAACTCTCTCTCCTTCAAAAATCATTTTCTCGCCTTTAGGTGTTTGGAAAGTAACAGTTTTAGCATAACAATCTATTAGTGCCTTGTATTTACTCAACCAATTCATGCCTAGTATTATGTCAAAATCATGCAGCTCTAAAGGAATCAAGTCTACTTTTGTTTCATACTCGGATAAACTAACCCCCACATCCACATATACAATATTTGTTTCAACCATGTTTCCCATTGGAGTTCCAATTACAAATCCCTTCTCTACTATTTCTACTTCCTTTCTCAATTTAGTGACAATTCTCTTAGCAATGAATGAGTGGGTGACACCCGGATCAAACAACACATGCACATTAAAATCATTCAATAGTAGTGTACCTGCCACCACATCCGATGCAGCCCTGGCCTCCTCCTGTGTCAGGTGGAAGACCCTCCCCGGGGTCCGATCATTTTGTGCCCTCAGCTTCCCTCGACTGGAGTTTGCCCCTGATTGAGAAGATCTCACTGGCCTATTAACGGTGACTGACTGTTGGTGGCTCTGAGTAAGCTGTCTATAGCTCTGCACTTGTCCGGTGTTCTGTTTGGGGAAGTCCCTCTTGTAATGACCTCTACCACCACAGAAATGACACCCTTGACTAAGATACTGGCAGTTCCTCCACCTATGAACCTCTCCTCTGCACACAAAACATCGCCCAGGGGAAACTGAGCAGTCCTCAGGGTGTTTTTGTCCACACTTTACACAAAAAGGATAGTCCACACCCTTGCGGTCACCGGCCCTAGTAGAAATGTTTGCCCTCGAGTGCGACTGTCCAACCATCACTCTCCCACTTGACTGCTGGTGAGGCAGTAATATCAAACTCCCCTTCTTTCCGTACTGCTCAAACACTCCACTTTTTCCTTTCTTCGGGTGCGGTGGTCTGCCGCTGAAATAATCCCCATCTCTCTTTTTGCTTATACCCTGATACCCACCTTGGCTTTCTCCAATACACGCCTCCAGAGCTTGTGCAGCCTCAATCAACTCCCTTACCGATTTAAATCGCAAAGCGATCAATCCTTGTCTCAAATCTTGTCGTAAACCATCTCTCAACTTTTCAATCATATGTTCCTCTGTCGGCACATAATGTGGGGCGAACAAAGAGAGGTCATGGAATCTCCTTTCGTACTCCAATACTGACATATCACCCTGTCTTAATGCCAAGACCTCTTGTTCCTTCACCTTGCGATGATACTTGGAATAAAACTGATTCTCAAACTCTATCTTGAAGTCACTCCAAGTTAGTGTCTCAGTCGCACGCCTCAGCTGAACCGTTTCCCACCATGTCATGGCCCTATCAGACAGTAACTGGGTTGCACAATTTACCCTCAAACCCTCGGGTATGCTTGTTTTGAATCATTGTCTTCTCTACCTTCCTGATCCATCTTCCAGCTATCTCTGCATCTTGCTCCCCCATATACGGTTCACGGCCCATTTCCCTCATACTCTTGACTAGTCGCACCAGTGGCACCACATTATCCATGGTCATGCTAGTCATAGGGGTTGCTGGTGGAATCTGCGTGGTGGGAGTTGTTTGTGCCGCTGAACTAGCCATGCCCTCCATCACTGCTTTAACTATTTGTATAAGGAATCCCACATCTACATATTGTAGGGGCACACCAGTTGGAACAGCAGATGGTTGTGCTTCTGTTCTTTCTCGCTGCTCTGTTGCAACGGGGGGTGTTCCCTCTGTCTGATTAGGCCTCGAGCCTTCCCCCGCCACCGTATCTTCCCCCTGCAAGGTTTCGGGTGGTATTATCGGAGCATGAGATGCCGTATCATCTAAGGGATCTTCGTCTTGCCAACCTTGGGCACCTCGGTTCATGCCCCTCCTTTCTAAGGAGGGCGGCTCAGTTCGTGTCCCTTGTCGGGTGCGTACCATCCTGAAATTCATCGCAACAACACATTTATTAATGATCCTCAGGATCCATACCAAGTGCTCTGATACCAACTGTAACAACCCGGCTTTCCAAGCCCAAAACAGAGTAAATTTTTTTTTTATATATATATATGCATTCAATCCACATGGTGCCGGCAATCAATGAATCTAAATCATCACATCATCAAAATACAATCCATACAATCAACATTTCATTTCAAAGTGAAACTTACACAAACATGTAATATTAAGGTTGCTTGATTTGAAGTTCATATTAAAAATATATACATAGACATGAGTTTGCAGTCTTATCCTACTAATAGTCATCACAATTTTAAACAAAAATGATCTAATAAAAGTTATACATTCAGTACATTGATCCATACAAAATACATTGTGATTTAAAATACATCTACATAATTCCTTGCAAAAGTAGGTTCCCGTGTATCGGGTTTCCTAGACATCTCGTTGGTGTGAAGTCCCTGCAGCAGTACAAACATTTAAGAGAATGCAAATACTTAATAATAATAATAATGGTAACTAACGGTTTGGCAATTAAATAAAGCATTAACAATTATAATTTCTTCATGTATTTGCTATAACAACTAGTAGTACATTTAGATACTCAAGTTTTCGGATGCCATTCGCCAAAACTAGCCATTCATTTGTCCCAGTCATCCATCCGGATTCCATGGCGAAAGCTGCGTTGCTGCCGATCCCAAAAATCGGCAGCAGAAACTGCATTGGTGCCGATCAAGGAATCGGCAGCGAAAACTATGTCGCTGCCGATTTCTGTATTGGCAGCGAAGACTATGTCGCTGCCGAAAGCTAATCAATCTTTAATCACATTTAAGCGTTCAATCAAATCTAATATTGGTTCTAACAATATGATAGTACTCAAGTTAAAATATTTCAAGATTCAACGTAAGAAAAAGAAAGGTGCAAGTCACCTACCTGCTCCACCTGTGGGTCATTCCTGTCTTGATGATGGTCCAATCCCGACCGCACCACCTAAGACATCAATGGTCACAAATCAACACAGTTGTATTTATTTTACTTTTGAATCATATTCATCATCACACTTATTTCAAGAGTTCATATGTTCACATTCAAGTGTTCCATATTTTACACCATCATATCATGAAATTGTTACTAGCATTTAAGTCATTCCTGCCTAGAAGGCTTATTGTAGAAATCGGCAACGAGAACTGGTTCGCTACGGGCTGCCCAATTTGGCAGCTAGAACTGGTTCGCTGCGGGCTGCCAGTTCGACAGCAACAACTGTTTCGCTGCCGGCAGCCCGTTCGGCAGCGAAAACTGCATCGTTGTTGGTGCCACAGTTTCGCTGCAGGAAGTTCAGTTGCGACAGCGATACAGAATTTCGCTGCACAACACACAATTCGGTAGCGAATATCAATTTGTTTGAGGAGGTTCGGTTGCGGCAGCGAAACAGAATTTCGCTGCACAATACACAAATCGGCAGCGAATATCGATTCGCTGCAGGAGGTTCGGTCGCGGCATCGAAACAGAATTTCGCTGCGCAACACACAAATCGGCAGCGAATATCGATTCACTGCAGGAGGTTCGGTTGCGGCAGCGAAACAGAATGTTCGGTTTTGGCAGCGAATATCGATTCGCTACAGGAGGTTCGGTTTCGGCAGCGAAACATAATTTCGCTACGCAATACACAAATCGGCAGCGAATATCGATTCGCTGCAGGAGGTTTGGTTTCGGCAGCGAAACAGAATTTCGCTGCACAACACACAAATCGAAACCATCAATTTCAGCACATAGTTCTTCAACAAAATTCCAGCAATAACATCACAGCAGAACACATTAAATTTCATCAACAACATCACAGCAAAACACATTAATTGCAGCAACAATCATCACAGCAGAACACATTAATTCCAGCAGCAACATCACAGCAGAACACATTAAATTTCAGCAACAATCATCACAGCAGAACACATTAATTCCAGCAGCAACATCACAGCAGAAAACATTAAATTTCAGCAACAACATCACAACAAAACACATTGATTTCAGCAACAATCATCACAGCAGAACACATTAAATTTCAGCAGAACACACACACACATGCATGCTGGCCTACCCCATAGCTAAAGCCAGCCCTCTACCATGATTTGTTAGATGTTTTGAAATTGACTTTATTTCACTTATGTTTGCTAGTTCTCCTAGTTAATTTCAGTTTCCTTCATAGCTGGCTTAGGTCTTAGATCAATTTTTCTTAGGGTTTTTCTTCTTCATTTTCGTTTCTGATTTTAAGGAGAAGAGGAAAGGGAGTTTCATGACCCATACCTTCTGAATTTAACTAAGTATGAGGAAGGTTTGACACTATTTTTTTCTCTTCAGCTGCTGGTTCTCCTCCTTCTTCTTCCTCTCACGTTTTCCAGCTCTCGTTTTCCTCCTCTATGCAGCTGCCCACTCCTCTCTCAAGGTCTTATCTCTCCCTCACAAGTTCACAAGGCAATCTCTACTGGTTTGATTCACGTTTCTGTTGTGAAAGGGGAAGGGAAGAAGGGCATGCAGCTGCTGGTTTGGGAAGAAGATGGATCATTCTCTCTCCCCTCTTTGTATTTATACTACCCATCAAATGAAATGGGTTGTTTGGGGGTTGGTTTAGGTGTGTTCTTATCCTTATTTGGTTTATCTAAAAACCAGTTTTACCCCTCCCTCCTAACTCTGCGTCACTGTTGATTGAGAAATCGGGAGCGAAAACTGCATCGCTGCCGATTTCTGCTTCGGCAGCGAAAACGGCGTCGCTGCCGATCCAGAAATCAGCAGCAGAAACTGTGTCGCTGTTGATCAAGAAATGGGCAGCGAAAAACTGTGTCGGTGCCGATTTTTGTATCGATAGTGAAGGTTGCGTCGCTGCCAAATCCAGAATCGGCAGCGAATACTGCGTCGCTGCCGATTTCTACATCGGCAGCGAAGACTGTGTCGCTGCCGATTTCCGCATCTGCAGCGAAAACTGCATTCATCATGGTCTCTCTCTCTCTCTCTCTAAATATGTATATATATATATATATATGTATTTTTATTTGGGTGTTTACACTTCAGAATTGGAAATTTGTTTCCAATGCAGATGCTACATCCAATGCTCGTATGATTGTTTTTTGGAATCCTTCCATTGTTTTTGTTTGTTTGATTTCTTCCACTGCTCAAGCTCTACACCTTTCTATTCATAGTTTGATTTCTCATTACAACTTTCAGATTACCTTTGTGTATGGATTCCACTCTATTTCTGCTAGAAGATCTTTATGGGAGGATTTGTGAGGTTGGAACTCCTCATGTCCCTGGATGATTCTTGGTGGTTTCAACTCTGTTCTTTCTTTTGCAGACAAGCACAACGGTGAACCGGTTTCTTCTTATGAAACTTCCAACTTTCGTTAATGCTGCCTTAATCTTAGCCTCCAAGATGTGAACTATACTAGTTGTCATTATAGCTGGACCAATGGTACTGTGTGGAGCAAACTTGATAGGGTTCTGAAAAATCCATATTGGTCTTCTCTTCAATGTTTGACTCATGTTCACTTTGATCCCCTTAGAGCTTTTACATATCATTCTCCTTCCAAAGTTAGCCTAGATCATCTTACACAATGCAGATGAAATTTTAAGTTTCTTAACATATGGGCTACCTATGACCAATTCCTTGATGTGGTCTCCTGCCATTGGTCTTTTGATCTTTATAGCACTCCCATGTATATTTTGTGTCATATGTTAAAGCTTCTAAAGAGACATCTTAAGGATCTCAATCAGCTACATTTTAGCCACATTTCAAAACATGTTTCGTGTCTTGAAACTGAGTTAGCGGATCATCAAATATCCATGCATCATGACAGAGATAATTACCTTTTATTGGCTCAGGAAAAGCTTCTTCGTTCTAAGCTCTCACAATTAAAGTTTGTAGAGAAACAATTTTTCAGCCAAAAGATTAAATACAGGTTGAGGTACCAAGTTTTTCCATGCTCTGATGAATCGCAACCATAGAAGGAATTTCATTCCAGCCATTATGACTCCATATGGTCGGCAAAGCTCCTCCTTGGAGGAAGTTGGATTGGTCTTTGTCAACTATTTTCAACAGCAACTTCGCACGTCCAACCTAACCATCCCTCTTGATAGTGCGGTTGTCCAGAGTGGTCCATGTCTTTCAATTAGTTCCCACGATCTCCTGTTATCTCCTGTCACTCATGAGGATATTCGGAAGGCTGTGTTCAGTATAGGAGATGATGACAAAGCTCTTGGACCTGATGGTTATTCTTTCCTTTCTTCAAGCATGCCTAGCACATAGTTGAAGCAGATTTCTGTGTTGCTGTTCAAGATTTCTTCATAACAGGTCGCCTCCTTTGCCAGGTTAATCACTCCATCATTGTGTTGGTACCTAAATTAGCTAATGTTACATCTCCATCAGACTTCAAGCTTATTTCATGCTGCAATGTCATTTATAAAGTCATTACAAAGATTTTGGCTGGCCGGTTTACTCATGCACTTTTAGATATCATTAGTCCCGTGCAAAACGCTTTCTTGGGTGGAAGATACATGAGTGATAACATCAATCTTATTCAAGAGTTACTCAGACATGATGGAAGGAAGCGTTCCTCTCCATGATGCCTGATGAAGGTGGATTTCAGGAAAGCTTTTGACTCTGTCCAATGGGTTTTTCTGGAAAATCTCCTTAGACAGCTTGGGTTTCCAAACCATTTTGTTTCCCTTCTAATGCAGTGTGTATCCACAACCACATATTCTATTGTTATGAATGGTGATCTTTATAGGTTCTTCTAGGGTTAAAGTGGAGTTTGTCAGGGTGATCCTTTTTGTTTTCCTTATCTCTTCATTTGTGTATGGAATACTTCTCCAGGATGCTTAAGATAGCCTCTCAATAAGCTTCTTTTCGGTTTCATCCCAAATGCCAGTCTCATAGTCTTACGTATCTTACTTTTACAGATGACATCCTCCTCTCCTCAAGGGGGTGATGCTCCCTCAATCAAATGTCTTTTTCAACAACTTCATTTATTTGGTCAAACTTCAAGACTGGTCATTAATCCACAGAAATCTTCTATCTTCTTTGGAGGAGTCCGAGATGCTTATAGGCAAACCATCCTTTTTTAATTAGGTTTCCAGGCAATACTCTTTCCCTTCACTTACTTAGGGGTCCCTTTGAGTCCCCACCGATTGTTAGCGCAGTCAATTTACCCCTCTACTATATGCCCTGGAGTTGACAGTTCAAGGCTGGATATTTTGGTTAAAGCATCTATCGTTATACAAGTTCGGCTTGAGCTTTTCTTCAATCTGTTGCTCTTTGGGAAAGTTCACTTTTTGGTTGAACATTTTTCCTCATGCCCAGAGATTGTCCTTACCAAAATCATCAGCATCTGCAGGAATTTCTTATGGACATGGGACACCAGGAGGAAGGGCTCATCATTAGTTGCATGGAAATTTCTTTGCCTTCTTAAAATGGAAGGAGGTTTGGGCCTTTTTTATCTTAGAGCTCATAACAGAAGCTTCCTTGCTAAACAACTTTGGAACATACATCTTAAAACGGATTCAGCATGGATTTGTTAGGTGTATCATTTTTATTTTAGCAATGTTGATGAAATTTGGTTTGTGGCAGGCCTAATCAGCATTCATCATCCACCACTATGAAAATCCATTCTCTCTGTTCGGTTTTTGAGACCTTCTCTTGCATCGTTATGGAAGCACAAGGGAAAGTATCCAACTGCTGACCAGTTAGTCTACTACTACAAGCCCTTTTATAGCTTATGCCTATCAATTCTTAAGACCTGTGGGTTCAACAATATCCTGGTATAGGGTGGTTTGGGAGCACTGGTCCTTACTGAAATATAATTTTATTATATGGTTGGCTGCATTGGGTAAACTCCACACTCGGGATAGATTACGATTCATCCCTATTGATCTAACATGTGTGTTTTGTCATCAGGAAGAAGAATCCCACATGCATCTCTTCTTTTCTTGTGGATGGCCACGTCAGTTGTGGTCTTTGATCAAATCTTGGTTAAGGATAACCAGGAATATGAACTCTTTGTCTAGTGCTCTTTGTTGGCTGCACCCTAAGAAGAGAAATATGGCAGTTTGTATGAGAAGGGTTTTGATAGGCATTGTGGTTTCCTCAATTTGGGAGGAACGAAACCGCAGAATTTTTTATTGGTACTGTCTAGGAATGCTAATGACAATCTTCAGAAGATTCCAAGTCTTATTCTCACACATCTTTCACTTTCATGGAAGGGATCAACTCTCTCTTAAATGTTGGTTGATGGCACTCAAATGAAACTGCTTCTTTCTGGTTGGCTTCTTGCTCCTGCTTCTGTTCTGCGTGTCTGCATGTCCAATGCATAAAGGAATGAGTGAGGTTTTTTGCTGGTGGGCCCTTCTATTCCATTTTGTATAAATACTATTAGTCCTGTTTATGTAATTATCTATAGTTTTTGCAATTCTTGGTTATCTTAGGCACCTTCAAGATTTCGGTTCCTAAATTAATTGTAAGATTGGCTTCATTGTTTTGTTCTCTTATGCTTGTTGGGAGCTTGTTCCCTCAAACTTATTTTTATACTATCGTATATGTTGGTCATCTAGCTTACGTAAATTTTGAATATATAAAATTCTTACATTTGAACAAAAAAAAAGGCTATATTTTTCACATTTAGTTTTCTTCACAGTGCACAAATCTTTTAAACATTTAGCATAAAAAGGTACCTGTTTATATAACATCCAAAAAGTATATTGATCCTTACCTATTTGAAAGTTTCAAAGATTTCAGAGTTGTGATTGACTTTTTCTTTGTTTGGTCATTGACATGAGGAAAATGGAAGTATTGGCGGGGAATCAGTCTTTTCTTTGCAATGTTCAGATTCAACCCCTTTCTTACTGTAAACACCCAAACAAAAATATATATATGTCTATATATATATATATGTCTATATATATATTTAAAGAGAAAGAGAGAAAAGAAAAGATGGTGAATGAATGCAGTTTTCCGCTGCCGATGCAGAAATCGGCAGCGACGCAGTTTTTTCGCTGCCCGATTCTGGATTGGGCAGCGACGCAGTTTTCGCTGCCGATGTAAGAAATTGGCAGCGACGCGCAGATTTCGCTGCCGATGCAGAAGTCGGCGCAGCGACGCAGTTTTCGCTGCCGATGCAGAAATCGGCAGCGACGCAGATTTCGCTGCCGATGCAGAAGTCGGCAGCGACGCAGTTTTCGCTGCCGATTCTGGATTGGGCAGCGACGCAGTTTTTCGCTGCCGATGCAGAAATCGACAGCGACGCAGATTTCGCTGTCGATGCTGAAATCGGCAGCGATGCAGTTTTCGCTGCCGATTCTGGTTTGGGCAGCGACGCAGTTTTCGCTGCCGATGCAGAAATCGGCAGCGACGCAGATTTAGCTGCCGATGCAGAAATCGGCAGCGACGCAGTTTTCGGCTGCCGATTTCTCAATCAACAGTGACGCACAGCTGGGAGGGAGGGGTAAAACTGGTTTTAGATAAACCAAACAAGGATAAGCACACACCTAAACCCACCCCCAAACAACCCAATTCATTTGATGGGTACTATAAATACAAAGAGGGGAGAGAGAATGACCCATCTTCTTCCCAAACCAGCAGCTGCATGTCATTCTTCCCTTCCCTTTTCACATCAAAAACGTGAATCAAACTAGTAGAGTGTCTTGTGAGCTTGTGAGGGAGAGATGAGACCTTGAGAGAGGAGTGGGCAGCTGCATAGAGGAGAGGAAAAAGAGAGCTGGAAAACGTGAGAGGAAGAAGAAGGAGGAGAACCAGCAGCTGAAGAGAAAATAATAGTGTCAAACCTTCCTCAAACTTGGTTAAAATCAGAAGGTATGGGTCATGGAACTCCCTTTCCTCTCCCCCTTAAGATCAAAAAAGCGAAAATGAAAGAAGAAAACCCTAAGAAAAATTGATCTAAGACCTAAGCCAACTATGGGGGAAACTGAAATTAACTAGGAGATCTAGCAAACAGAAGTGAAATAAAGTCAATTTCAGAACATCTAACAATTATGGTAGAAGCTGGCTTTAACTATGGGGTAGGCCAGCATGCATGTGTGTGTGTTCTGCTGGAATGAATGTGTTCTGCTGTGATGTTGGTGCTGAAATTAAATGTGTTCTGTTGTGATGTTGCTGCTGGAATTAATGTGTTTTGTTGTGATGATTGTTGCTGCAATTAATGTGTTCTGCTGTGATGTTCTTGCTGGAATTTAATGTGTTCTGCTGTGATGTTAGTGCTGGAATTTAATGTGTTATGCTATGATGTTCTTGCTGGAATTTAATGTGTTCTGCTGTGATGTTAGTGCTGGAATTTTGTTGAAGAACTATGTGCTGAAATTGATGGTTCCGAGTTGTGTGTTGCGCAGCGAAATTCTGTTTCGCTGCCGCAACTGAACCTCCTGCAGCGAATTGATATTCGCTGCCAATTTGTGTGTTGCGTAGCGAAATTCTGTTTCGCTGCCGCAACGGAACCTACTGCAGCGAATTGATATTCGCTGCCGATTTGTGTGTTGCGCAGCGAAATTCTGTTTCGCTGCCGCAACTGAACCTCCTGCAGCGAATTGATATTCGCTGCTGATTTGTGTGTTGCGCAGCGAAATTCTGTTTCGCTGCCGCGACTGAACTTCCTGCAGCGAATTGATATTCCCTGCCGAGTTGTGCGTTGTGCAGCGAAACTGGGGCACCAACAGCGATGCAGTTTTCGCTGCCGAACTGGCTGCCGCCAGCGAAACAGTTGTCGCTGCCGAACTGGCAGCCCGCAGCGAACCAGTTCTCGCTGCCGAATTCCTACAATAAGCCTCCTAGGCAAGAATGACTTAAATGCTAGTAACAATCTCATGTTATGATGGTGTAAAATATGGAACACTTGAATGTGAACATATGAACTCTTGAAATAAGTGTGATGATGAGTATGATTCAAAAATAAAATAAATACAACTGTGCTGATTTTTTACCATTGATGTCTTAGGTGGTGCGGTCGGGATTGGACCATCATCAAGACAGGATCGACCCACAGGTGGAGCAGGTAGGTGACTTGCACCTTCCTTTTCTCTACGTCGAGTCTTGAAATATTTTAACTTGAGTACTATCATATTGTTAGAACCGATATTAGATTGTTGAACGCTTAAATGTTGATTAAAGATTGATTAGCTTCGGCTAATGGCATCCGAATGGATGGCCGGGACAAAAGAGTGATTAGCTTCGGTTAATGGCGTCCGAAGGGATGGCCGGGACAAAGAATGATTAGCTTCGGCTAATGGCATCCGAATGGATGGCCAGGACAAAGGAGTGATTAGCTTCGGCTAATGGCGTCCGAAGGGATGGCCGGGACAAAGAATGATTAGCTTCGGCTAATGGCATCCGAAAGGATGGCCGGGACAAAGGAGTGATTAGCTTCGGCTAATGGCATCCGAATGGATGGCCGGGACAAACAAGTGATTAGCTTTCGGCTTAATGGCGTCCGAAGGGATGGCCGGGACAAAGAATGATTAGCTTCGGCTAATGGCATCCGAATGGATGGCCGGGATGAAGGACTGATTAGCTTCGGCTAATGGCATCCAAACGGATGGATGGCCGGGATAAAAGAGTGACTTCGCTGCCGATTCTGGATCGGCAGCGACGCAGATTGCGCTGCCGATTCTGGATCGGCAGCTACGCAGATTTTCGCTGCCGATTCTGGATCGGCAGCGACGCAGATTTCCGCTGCCGATTCTGGATCGGCAGCTACGCAGATTTTCGCTGCCGATTCTGGATCGGCAGCGACGCAGATTTCCGCTGCCGATTCTGGATCGGCAGCTACGCAGATTTTCGCTGCCGATTCTGGATCGGCAGCGACGCAGATTCCGCTGCCTGATTCTGGATCGGCAGCGACGCAGATTTTCCCGCTGCTCATTGATTCTGGATTCGGCAGCGACCCAGATTCCGCTGCCGATACAGAAATCGGCAGCGACGCAAATTCCGCTGCCGATTCTGGATCGGCAGCAACACAATTTTCGCTGCCGATTCCTTGATCGGCAGCAATGCAGTTTCTGCTGCCGATTTTGGATCGGCAGCGACGCAGCTTTCACCATGGATGGCCGACACAAATGAATGAGTAGTTTTGGCGAATGGCATCCGAAAACTTGTGTATCTATATGTACTACTAGTTGTTGTAGCAAATACATGAAGAAATTATAATTGTTAATGTTTTATTTAATTGCCAAACCGTGAGTTACCATTCTTATTATTATTAAATATTTGCATTCTCTTAAATGTTTGTGCTGCTGTAGGGACTTCACACCAACGAGATGTCTAGGAAACCCGATACACGGGAACCTATTTTGCAAGGAATTATGTAGATGTATCTTAAATCACAATGTATTTTGTATGGATCAATGTACTGAATGTATAACTTTTATTAGATCCTTTTTGTTTAAAATGGTGATGACTATTAGTAGGAGAAGACTGTAAACTCATGTCTATGTATATATTTTAATATGAACTTCAAATCAAGCAACCTTAATATTACGTGTTTGTGTAAGATTCACTTTGAAATGAAATGTTGATTGTATGGATTGTATTTCGATGATGTGAGGATTTAGATTCATTGATTGCCGGCACCATGTGGATTGAATGCATAAAAAAAAAAAAAAAAATTTATTGTTGTGTTGGGCTTGGAAAGCCGGGTTGTTACACTTACCCTTAGAGATTAACTCATCATCTTTCTTATAAGGTTCAAGAGTGGGTTTTTCAATAACCTTACCACTGTGAAGAGTGATGACTGATTTGACTTGATTCATGTGATAGCTTCCAGAACTACTTGCATTTGCATTGTATTGCCTCTTAGGATTTTGCTATGGTTGAGATGAAAACTTACCTTTCTCTTGAAAACTAAGAGCCAATGTGAATTTTGAAAGAGTATCTTTAAAATCTATCATGCTTTAAGCAAGTTGAGTGTGGATTGTCGCCTGCTTTTCAATAAATGTATGCAATGTTTCCTTAAAATTTCTTCTAGGAGGTGGAGCATAAAGAGATGCATATTCATGAGAATTTTGAAAATTATGGTGTTCTTGAAATAGTGGCTATGAAGTTTGTGCATTATTGTTACCACTCTTCCAACTGAAATTTGGGTGATTTCTCCAACCAAGGTTGTATGTTTGTGAGTATGGGTTATGATTGGGCTTTTGAAAACTGTTTAAAGCATGGACTTGTTCTTGGAGGCATTCCTTGAAAAAAGGCAAAGTTGGACAGTCATTAGTTGCATGTTCATTCATTTCACAGATTTGACACACAATGTCTTGAACAAATTTTAATTGACCGCTCTTTTTAAATTCAAATGCCTCGACTTTCTAGCTAAAGATGCAAATTTAGCTTGGAGGTCATGATATTCCCTAAGATTGTATGACACGACCAAAAGCTTGATGTCTCTTCCCAAGTGCAGGAGTGTCGAAGTAATAAATAACCCGGCAAGACCGGAGTCGAACCACAGAGAGGTTAATTGTATAAATTATAAATAACAAGACAACAACAACAACAACAACAACAACAACAACAATAATAATACTCAGTACGTGGCGTTGTTATACCTGAGAATGATCTAAAGATCGGGTCACAGGTTTCCAGCCTATATACTGACTTTATGAAAAGATCAAAGATATATATTATATAATATAAACAGAATGTAAATAATAATAATAATAACAATGATAATAATAATAATAACAGAAGATGAAGAAATTAATGAGAACTTTGGAGATAAAAGATTAACGTAAGGATTAAACAATGATAAAAACAAATGTCAAGGTTAGAGGATCCACTAACGGTACTTCAAACAAGTATAAATATAAACTCTTATTACTCAATTGGAAACCACACATAAAGGAGGTTCCCATCAGATTATAAATTGTTAACATGATTACATTAGTTTATCTTATTCGAATAAAAGCTAATACTTGTAAATGTTGGCAGGCATTCATGATTATAACTTATGTTAACAACAAATCAAGTCCCTTTCATAGCTCAGGTGTCGGTTATACCATACAGTATGGGCTATGAAAGTACCAAGTATTTGCTTGTACCAAGTGTTATACAACATAAATCTAGATTAACATTTAACAAGCAAAAGTATTAAAAGTGAACAAGATAACAAATATAAAACATGTTAGTATCCAACGTTAAGGTCCATGTTAAGTTTATATTATACTTATTCTACACCGATTAGTGTACCCTTTTCACCTTGACATAATTAACTTAGCTAAACATAATGAAAGAAAGAAACATAAATGAACAAGGTAAGAACATAAATGAGAAAGAAGTTAACTAAGTAAAGGAAAGGAAATTAAGTGCATAAACTTGATATTAATGAAAGCAAAACATAAGCAATACAAAGAGAGAAAGCAAGAGCATGATCTTGATCTGAACACCAAGATGCCTCAATACATGGTAAGTGCCTCCTTTTATAGGCCAAAATTTGGAAACTATTGATTTGTTGACTAATTGATGAGTGGGTGGCCACATCTTGACTAGATAACAATCCTTATCTTCTTGTCTGATCAAGACATCATTGCTAACATCATAATTTGCCCAGAATCCTCAAGAATGTTCTAGGAAATTGTCTCAGATTTCCAACAAAAAAAAGATGAGGTCATTTGGACTTCTAGAACTCAAGATATGGGCTGAACACTAAATAGTGTTTGGGCTGCAGGACAGCTTCGGACTTCTTCGTTGTTCCTTCAATTTGGACTTCAAAACGACCTTTTCAAATCTTGGGCTCCCATGAAAGTTGTAGGCTTTTGTCTTACCTTTCCATCCATATAAAGTGGACCTAAATCCGAAATCTAGAGCTCCAGATATGATCCAATTACCGAGCAATGTTCCGGTTTGGACTGCACCGACATCTCTTTTCTAAGTTTGGCCATCTCTTTGTCCTTTAACTTTCAATGCTTAAACTCATCAAATCAATCCTTTTATTTATGTGATAGTCCTGCATTTAAAATGAGCATTTACCATAAATTAAGGTATCTTATAATATCAAAACTTGTTATTATAAAACATGCTTTAGTTTAAGGAGTTATTGATACTTCAAGTGCAAAATGATGATATAAACCTTGATAAACATGCACTTTTAAGTATTAATCACACCCCCCAACCAGCTTATTACTAGTCCCTAGTAATCTAAAGCGTTAAAATAGAGAAACAATTTGCAAGTTCACAAAGCAAGACATTCATCATTTCAACTTCCATTAATCTATCCAGATAAACAACTCTCATTAAATTTATATTCCTGCTTCATACTTCGTAAACAAGATATTAATAATCCTTCTTTTGTGTGCTCAATGAAAACATAGATGATGGGCTTTTGTTGGAGAAAACAATATTATGTTCAAAATGTTTAAGGTGAACTTCCTTGGTTGGGATTTTTTTTGCTTCTTCTTTTTTTTTTTTTTCTTTTTTTATTTAATATATACACATACAACTTAAAAACACAAATGTATCTTTTAACGCCATGTAACGAGTTTTAAGGCTAATGACTCCCAGACCAGTTGACTTTAGGGTATTAGGTGTTAAACACCCCTTCGGGCTTAATTGCTTAGGTTAGGGAGGCTACGAAACCAAACTTATCCACGTTTTATTATCATCAATACTAATCCTTCTTTTTTTTTTTCTCCTCTTTTTTTTTCTTTGCAAATTATATACTAATCCTTTTCCCTTAGTTGTTACCATTCAACAAAAGAAGCATAATTAATGTAATAATCCAATGTGCAACCCACAATCATATGTTAAAGTGTGTGTGTGAAATGAAGGTTTAATAATACTTGTTAAATGAGTATAGGAGCAGAATCAAGTGATAACAATGTGAGAGTTTTTGTAAACCTGAATATTTCAAGAAGTATTATGATAGACCTTGGTAATGAAACTTACTAAGATGCGTCTCTAGAGTCAATAAAATTGATTCCATACTCTGCCATCCTAATAACAATTTTGTCAAATGGTTTTAATAATAGCAAAAACAGTTAGCAAGTTAGTTTTTTTTTTTTTTTTTTTTGAAGTACTACCCTCTCCCCCAACCAAAATACGAGACATTGTCCTCAATGTTCGAAGGTAGAAAGATAGAGTATAGAAGACATACACCTGAAACAGCGAACAATGACAAACCTGAAATACACTTAAACAAACATAAGAAATAACAAAACAAAATAATATGTTATTAATAAAACCAAAAGACACAAGTTTTCACAGATGAAGGCTCAAATCTAATCTAAGCTTTTTACGGCTTTCCTTAGTTGACCAATCTAGACGACTCATGCAGGGATCAATGACAGGGATGAAAGATTGTAGTTGGTCAATCAATTGTTCAGCAGTAGCAGCAGAGATTATGATTCGTCGTGCCGAAGATGTTAGAAATTCCTGTTCCACAGCTTGATCAAGGAAAGACAACAACTTATCATAAAAACCATTAACATTTAACAAACCTATAGGTTTATGGTGAATGTGCAGTTGGGCCCAAGATGAAATATGAAAGATCTCTTCCAATGTGCCCAGACCACCTGGTAAGGCAATGAAGGCATCAACATGGTTAAACATGGTATTCAGTCGATCAGACATTGTTGGGACCTGTAGTTCTTCTCCAATTGTTTTTCCAATGATGTCCCCATTTGCTAAAGCTTTGGGGACAACCCCCAAAACTTGACTGCCTCCTAAAAATGCAGCCATTGACACACCTCCCATTAACCCAAGGCTGCCTCCCCCATACACTAAATGAATCTTTCTCTCAGCTAGTACCCGACCAAGATGATTTGCTGATTCTAAAAACTCTTTTTTTCTTTCCCAGAACTGGATCCACCGAAAACACAAATATTTCTTATATGATGACTTGAGGAACCTGCCATTTCTACACACTTCTATATTTGATGAATATATGGGATGAGTAGAAATGAAGGGAAGGAAGAGAAGAATTTATAGATGAAAAAGTGAAAATGCAATCATACCACCTATATGTAGGTCAGCTGTAGTCTCACAAAACTCTCTCTCTCTCTCTCTTCTTTATTAATTATTTATTTTGAAAAAGCATGTATGTACAGGTAGTTGTGATTGTGGCTCACATCTTCCCTTGGTTTTACGTCCAAGAACGGCTTAAACGCCCTCTATGGGTCGGGGATAGGCTTCCCATCCAGTTTTCTTAAAAACTGGCAAACAGGGTCTTTTTTAGTCAGATTCCCAAGACTAAGTCGATCATGTTCTTTATGGAATTGTGGCCATAAATCATGAATTACACGATGCACATCTCCACTAGGATGCGTCTCAAGGGTCAACAAAAGATTATCTAAAGACCCCTTACTCAGGCCATCCTTAATGAATTGTATTTTATCTTCACGGTTTACAGATACCATTCCTAAAGAACGACATGTCATATTACAAGTCCATCTGGCACATCGATGACAGACTTTCAGTCGTTTTGCACGACGTTTCTTTGCAAAAAGTGCTTTTACCTGTTCCAGGCATGTGTGAAATGAAAGAAATTGGATGACTCACCTGATAATCGAACCTTTGCTTCAATTAACCAACGGATATCTTTCAGGAATTCCATGATTCATTAACAACCTCAAATCTTGCACACCTAGCACGGTAAATTTTATTAATCGCATTCTGAGGCAGAGCGGGAAAATACCTTTTCAACTTTTCAAGAGGTGGTGTCCATTTTAAAATTAGAATTGGGGAAAATATTCAAAGAAGGGAGAAAGAGCAGAGAATTGTACAAATATATACAAATATCAGTTTATTTGGGAAACTGAAAGAACCGACTTTAAGAGTCACGGAGTACCGTTATCCGCCATTTGACCGAGGTGAGAGACTAGCAAAACAAAAGTCACACTAAAAAGCAACAAAAAAAATGTGAGAAAAACAAAATAATCAACCTTTATCAATAAGATTATTCAAACCAATGGATTCATTTTCACTAGGAAACTCATCAAAGTAAGCTTTTAAACGATGTTCATTTACCTTCAAAAACATTGTCATTCTTTGGATTCTCAATATCAAAGGGCCCCATAAGGATACACATGTTTCAAAATAAATGGACCGCTCCATCTTGATCTTAGTTTTTCAGGAAATAAATGGAGTTGAGAATTATAAAGCAAAACTTTTTGACCAGTATCAACTTTTTGACAATTTTTCACAAGTTTTGCAGAATGCATGTGTGTCCTTGAACATGGTGGGCCAATAAAATCCATTTTGTAAGATTTTTGCAGTTGTCTCTCTTGATGAGAATTGACTCCCACATGCTTCAGAATGACAAAGTTTAATGACATTACTTACCTCATTGTCGGGAATGCATTTTTGAAATATTTGATCAGGACAATTTTTGAATAAGTAAGGGTCATCTAAGTAAAAGTTCTTCACTTCGTTCAAAAACTTTCCTTTGTCTTCGGTACTCCAGTGAGCTGGCAAATCTCCTGTTGCAAGAAAATTTATATTTTTAGCAAACCAAGGCATTGAACTGAGAGAAAGTAAGGATTCTTCAGGAAAGTAATCATCGATTGGTGTGATGTCAGATATCAAATCTGTTGTCACTCTTGACAAAAGATCGGCATCAATATTTTCGGTGCCTTTTTCATCCGTGATTTCTTCCTGAGAATAAATCATTTGCAAATCTTCATATTCATCCAACTCAATTTTACTCAAAGTAGATTCAAGTTGATCATGAACTAATTCTTCAATATGATCTACTTCTTGTAAATCATTATCATCTCCAGGCTGCTTGCAAACGTTGAAAATATTCATCTCTAATGTCATGTTTCCAAAAGATAACTTCATGAGTCCATTCCTACAATTAATCAATGCATTAGAAGTTGCAAGAAACGGACGTCCTAAAATAATAGGAAATGAATTACATGCTTCAACAGGTTGCGTGTCCAAGACAATAAAATCCACAGGATAAATGAATTTATCGACTTGTACTAACACATCTTCAATTATTCCTCTAGGCACTTTTACAGATCTATCGGCGAGTAAAAGAGTTACAGAAGTTGGTTTTAACTCACCTACATTGAGACTTTGAAAAACTGAATATGGAAGTAAATTCACACTAGCTCCAAGATCAAGTAAGGCTCTTTCAATTTTATGTTCTCCAATAAAGCAAGAAATTGTAGGACAACCAGGGTCTTTATATTTCAAAGCATTATTGTTTTGAAGAATGGCACTTACTTGTTCGGCTAAAAAGGCTTTCTTTTTCACATTCAGTTTTCTCTTCACAGTGCACAAATCTTTCAAAAATTTAGCATAGGAAGGAACTTGTTTAATAGCATCCAACAAAGGTATATTGATCCTTACCTGTTTGAAAATTTCAAAGATTTCAGAGTTGTGACTAACTTTCCTTTGTTTGATCATGGCATGAGGAAATGGAAGTGCTGGCGGGGAATCAGCCTTCTCTTTGCAATGTTCAGGTTCAACCCCTTCCTTACCCTCAGAGATAGACTCATCATCTTTCTCACAAGGTTCAAGAATGGGTTTTTCAATAACCTTACCACTACGAAGAGTGATGACTGATTTGACTTGATCCATGTGTTGGCTTCCAGAACTACTGGCATTTGCATTGTATTGCCCTTTTGGATTTTGTTGTGGTTGGGATGGAAACTTACCTTTCTCTTGGAAACTGAGAGCAGATGTTAATTTTGCAAGAGCATCTTTAAAATCGGTCATGCTTTGAGCAAGTTGAGTGTTGATTGTCTCCTGCTTTTCAATGAATGCATGCAATGTTTCCTCAAAATTTTTTCTAGGAGGTGGAGCATAAGGAGGTGCATATCCATGAGAATTTTGAAAATTATGAGGTGCTTGAAACGGTGGCTGTGAAGTTTGTGCATTGTTTCTATCACTCTTCCAACTGAAATTTGGGTGATTTCTCCAACCAGGGTTGTACGTTTGGGAGTATGTGTTATGGTTGGGTCTTTGGAAACTGTTTAAAGCATGGGCTTGTTCATGGAGGCATTCCTTAAAAGAAGGCAAAGTTGGACAATCATTTGTTGAATGTTCATTGGTTTCACAGATTTGACACACAATATCTTGAACAGATTTTAATTGACCACTTTTTTTCAATTCAAGTGGTTCGACTTTTCTAGCTAAAGATGCAAACTTGGCTTGGAGGTCATGATCTTCCCTAAGGTTGTGCATACCTCCACTAGATGTATGAGGTTGAGTTTTACTTGGTGCCTCATAAGTACCTGTGGTGTCCCAATTTTGAGCATTTTCGGCTAGCAAGTCTAGGTACTCCATTGCTTCATTAGGGTCTTTATCTTCGAAAGTTCCATTGCACATCAATTCAACCATTTGTCTATCTCTAGGTGTTAAACCTTCATAAAAATGTGAAACCAATCTCCATGTTTCAAAACCATGATGTGGGCAAGTATTAAGCAAATCTCGATACCTATCCCAACATTGGTAAAATGTTTCTCCTGGTTTTTGAGTGAAAGTGATGATTTGTCTTTGGAAAGAGTTTGTTCTGTGAGATGGAAAAAACTTCTTTAAAAATTGTTGTTGCATATCATCCCAAGCACGAATGGATCCGGTCTCAAATTTTTGTAGCCATGTTTTAGCTTTATCTTTTAATGAAAAAGGAAAAAGCTTTAATCGAATGGTGTTCATGCTACAATTTGAGTCATTATAGGTATTACAGACCTCCTCAAATTCCCTTAAATGCAAGTATGGATTTTCTAAGTCTAAGCCATGAAAAGATGGTAAAAGTTGAATAATGTCTGGCTTAAAATTAAAATGACATGCATCAGGAGGGAAAACTATGCATGAGGGTGCACTTGTTCTTGTGGGATTCATGTGGTCTCTAAGTGTTCTCATACGGTTATTCTCATTATTCTCATTATGAAGTGATTGATTATCTTCTTCGGCCATATTTTTCTGAAAATGATGAGGATACCCTACAAAGTCTACCACTTAATGTACGTGACCAAACTCTCATGCACGTGTAAGAAGAGAATAAAAGCAAGAAAAGAAAATAGAAGAAAAAGAAACAAAACAAAACAAAGGAAACAAAAATAGATAAAATGAAAAGTGAAAAGAGAAAATAAATTAAATATTATAATTTATACAAGAATTTACCTCCCCGACAACGGCGCCAAAAACTTGACACGACCAAAAGCTTGATGTCTCTTCCCAGTGCAGGAGTATCGAAGTAATAAATAACCCGGCAAGACCGGGGTCGAACCACAGAGAGGTTAATTGTATAAATTATAAATAACAAGACAACAACAACAACAACAACAACAATAATACTCAGTACGTGGCGTTGTTATACCTGAGAATGATCTAAAGATCGGGTCACAGGTTTCCAGCCTATATACTGACTTTATGAAAAGATCAAAGATATATATTATATAATATAAACAGAATGTAAATAATAATAATAATAACAATGATAATAATAATAATAACAGAAGATGAAGAAATTAATGAGAACTTTGAGATAAAAGATTAACGTAAGGATTAAACAATGATAAAAACAAATGTCAAGGTTAGAGGATCCACTAACGGTACTTCAAACAAGTATAATATAAACTCTTATTACTCAATTGGAAACCACACATAAAGGAGGTTCCCATCAGATTATAAATTGTTAACATGATTACATTAGTTATCTTATTCGAATAAAGCTAATACTTGTAAATGTTGGCAGGCATTCATGATTATAACTTATGTTAACAACAAATCAAGTCCCTTTCATAGCTCAGGTGTCGGTTATACCATACAGTATGGGCTATGAAAGTACCAAGTATTTGTTGTACCAAGTGTTATACAACATAAATCTAGATTAACCATTTAACAAGCAAAGTATTAAAAGTGAACAAGATAACAAATATAAAACATGTTAGTATCCAACGTTAAGGTCCATGTTAAGTTTATATTATACTTATTCTTACACCATTAGTGTACCCTTTTCACCTTGACATAATTAACTTAGCTAAACATAATAAAAGAAAGAAACATAAATGAACAAGGTAAGAACATAAATGAGAAAGAAGTTAACTAAGTAAAGGAAAGGAAATTAAGTGCATAAACTTGATATTAATGAAAGCAAAACATAAGCAATACAAAGAGAGAAAGCAAGAGCATGATCTTGATCTGAACACCAAGATGCCTCAATACATGGTAAGTGCCTCCTTTTATAGGCCAAAATTTGGAACTATTGATTTGTTGACTAATTGATGAGTGGGTGGCCACATCTTGACTAGATAACAATCCTTATCTTCTTGTCTGATCAAGACGTCATTGCTAACATCATAATTTGCCCAGAATCCTCAAGAATGTTCTAGGAAATTGTCTCAGATTTCCAACAAAAAAAAGATGAGGTCATTTGGACTTCTAGAACTCAAGATATGGGCTGAACACTAAATAGTGTTTGGGCTGCAGGACAGCTTCGGACTTCTTCGTTGTTCCTTCAATTTGGACTTCAAAAAGACCTTTTCAAATCTTGGGCTCCTCATGAAAGTTGTAGGCTTTTGTCTTACCTTTCCATCCATATAAAGTGGACCTAAATCCGAAATCTAGAGCTCCAGATATGATCCAATTACCGAGCAATGTTCCGGTTTGGACTGCACCGACATCTCTTTTCTAAGTTTGGCCATCTCTTTGTCCTTTAACTTTCAATGCTTAAACTCATCAATCAATCCTTTTATTTATGTGATAGTCCTGCATTTAAAATGAGCATTTACCATAAATTAAGGTATCTTATAATATCAAACTTGTTATTATAAAACATGCTTTAGTTAAGGAGTTATTGATACTTCAAGTGCAAAATGATGATATAAAACCTTGATAAACATGCACTTTTAAGTACTAATCATTGTACATACCTCCACTAGATGTATGAGATTGAGTTTTATCTGGTGCCTCATATGTGTCTATAGTGTCCCAATTTTGTGCATTTCAGCTAGCAAGTCTAGGTACTCCATTGCTTCATCAGGGTCTTTATTTTCAAAAGTTCCATTGCACATCAATTCCACCATTTGTCTATCTTTAGGTGTTAAACCTTCATAAAATTGTGAAACCAATCTCCATGTTTCAAAACCATGATGAAGGCAAGTATTAAGCAAGTCTCGATACTTATCCCAACAATGGTAAATGTTTCTCCTAGTTTTTTAGTGAAAGTGGTGATTTGTATTTTGAAAGAGTTTGTTTTGTAAGATGAAAAAACTTCTTCAAAAATTGTTATTACATTTCATCCCAAGCATGAATGGATCCTGACCTAAGATTTTGTAGCCATTTTTAGCTTTATCTTTTAATGAAAAAAGATAAAGGCTTTAATCTGATGGTATTCATACTACAATTTAAGTTATTATAGGTGTTACAAACTTCTTCAAATTCTCTCAAATGCAAGTATGAATTTTCTAGATCTAAGCCATGAAAAGAAGGTAAAAGTTGAATAATGTCTGGCTTAAAATTGAAGTAAGACGCATTAAGAGGAAAAATTATACATGAGGGTGCACTTGTTCTTGTAGGATTCATGTGGTCTTTAAGTGTTCTAACTCGGTTATTCTCATTATGAAGTGATGATTATCTTCTTCAGCCATATTTTCTAAAAATGATGAGGATACTCTACAAAATCTACCACCTAATGTATGTGACCAAACACTCATACACGTGTAGAAAGAGAATAAAAGGAAGAAGAAAACAAAATAAAATAAAACAAAACAAAATAAACAAAAGTTAGATACAAGAAAAGTGAAAAGAGAAAATAAAATAAATATTATAATTTATATAAGAATTTCCTTTCCGACAACGATGCCAAAAACTTGACAGGGCTAAAAGATTGATGTCTTATCCCAAGTGCAGGAGTGTCGAAGTAACAAATAACCAAGCAAGACAGGGATCAAACCACAGGGAGGTTAACTATATAAATTATAAATAATAATAATAATAATAGCAACAACAACAACGATGATGATGGTGGTGGTGGTGGTGATGAGTTAAAGAGGACTTTGAGATGTAAGATTAATGTGAAGATTAAACAATGATAAAAACAGTTGTCAAGGTTAGAGGATCCACTAATGGTATTTCAAATAAGTATAATATAAACTCTTTTTATTACTCAACTGGAAACCACACACAAAGGAGATTCCTATAGGATGATTTGTCATTAATAGCTCATTATAAATTATTAACATAATCATATTAATTACTTTATTTAAGTAACACCAAACTTTTAAATATTTTCAAGAATTTATGATGCTAACTCATGTTGACAACAAATCAAGTTCCTTTCATAGCATATATGTAGGTTATACCATACGGTTGACTATGAAAATGCCAAGCATTTATTGTACCGAGTGTTACATAACACAAATTTAGATTAACCATTTAATAAGCAAGGTATTAAGAATTAATAAGATAAAAATATAAGACATGTTAATAACAAGTTGTTTAGGATATAATCATTGAAGTTCATATTGAGTTTATATTATACTTATCCTAACACCATTAGTAAAACCTTTTTCACCTTGACATAATAAACTTAGCTAAACATAATGAAGAAAATAAGCATTAATAAACAAGAGGGGAACATGATTATATAAGTATAATAAAGGAAATGAAAAGCACAAACAAGGATATTAAGGAAAATATAACATGGAATAAAACTTGAACATTACAAAAAATAAAGAAAAAGATCAAGATCAAGATCTTGATCTGAACAACCAAGATGCTTAAATGCATGACATATACCTCCTTTTATAGGTCAAAATTTAGAACTATTGATTTGATGACTAATTGTTGAGTGGGTGGCTACATCTTGACTTGGTAACAATCCTTATCTTCTTGTCTGAACAAAACATCATTGCTAATGTCAGAATTTGAATAGATTTTCATCATGAAAGTTCTAGGAAATTGTCTTAGCTGTCTCAACTTTCCAACAAAATAAAAATTGGTGTATTTGGATTTCTAGAACTCGAGATATGATCTAATAACTGAATTGTGTTCCAGTTTGGACTAAACCAGTATCTCTTTTCTAAGCTTAGCTGTAAATCCTGAGAAAAAAAAAATCAAGGCTGGATGAAATTAAAGAAAATAAACTAAACTAAAAAGAAGTGGGGACAAAAAGAATACACTTAAAAAAATAGGGCCTTTAATGCAAATAAGAATAATTACAGAGCATAAGTACTCTTCTTCTCACCAAAAACAGATTTGTAGATAATGTAAAGAAAGAAAAGAGAGAGTTTTATATTCATTTTTACAAATCAAGAGAGAAACACCAAAATTTCGAAAAAAAAAACCATCCAAGATTAAGGGTTATAGGTAGAATAAACACTAGTGGGAAAGGGATTAACAAGAAAAGAAGAGGGGAGGGCCGACTGTCATTAGAAATAAAAGGAGGGATCGAAACTTTGATTCGTACCAGGTAAGGTATTCTAAATCTGCTCTTATGAGTCATTTCAAGTTGATTATAAATTGATGCCTGGATGTTAATTTATAGATTTTAGTTCTTAGACTTAAATTGAGGAAAAAGTATGAGTTGCTAAATTAAAGAACTTCATGTGTTATGTGTAAATGGAAAGACTAACGAATCTGGATAGTTTCGTCTCTTGACTTTCAAAGAGATTTCAGGTAGGAGGATGAAGGAATTAGGATCAGATTCCTCATAGAAATTGTAGTTTTGAATGTTGGCTAACTAATGAAATTGGTCTTGCTCAATTTGGAGTTATAGAACTCCAGCTATGGGTCACCAAGCGAGATAGTAACAGTTCAATGTCTAGACAGTAATAGTTGGACAGTGACAATTCAATGTCTAGACAGTGACAATTCAATGTCTAGACAGTGACAGTTAAAAAATGAGAAAGTAACAGTTCAAAAATGAGACAGTAACAGTTTGGATTTAAGCATAAATAGTTCAAATATATATATATATATAAAAGAAATGATAACTGCGGTTGCACAAAGAATGACAATATTAATGGGTGAAATAAGAAAAACATAAAATATTAAAAAAATGACTGAAAGAAAGACTTATTGGTTATTGATATGTTTATAATAAAACATATCCTTGAGTAAAGAGAACTTATGGGATAACCTGTGAATTTTAGGAGAGACCACAGGCGTGGTGCAACAACAGTAGGGGAGTACGAGTAGAGCTTCTATTATAGGTAGGTAAATAGCACCTATACTTCCTAGTTAATTTCATGATTTATTTATATTATCAATGTGAAATGTGAATTACTGAATGTATTGGTATTCAAGGTGAAGAGTTATTGTGTGAATTGCCAAATGATGAAATTATCACTAAGAAAGGAAATATAAGAAGTACGATTTGAGGCGTAAACTATCATACATTTAGTGTATGTTAGCATTCCGGGTAAGGGGATCTCCATGTATGGACTAGCATACATTTAGTGTATGTTAAGATACCGGGTAAGGGGATCACCATGTATCGGCTAGCATACATTTAGTCTATGTTAGGATCCCAGGTAAAGGGATCACTATATATTGGCTAGCATACATTTAGTGTATGTTAGGATCCCGGATAAGGGGATCTCCTTGCATCAACTCATATGGGGTGATGATGATGGTACCAGTGAAATTGGTATCGGTAATGTGATAAGCAAAAATAATCATGTTCGATCTCATAAAGTCTGGAATGAAGGTTGAAAGTGGTAGAGGGAACAATTAATAATAATTGGATAAGGAAGGGATTCTAATAAAAACTAGAAGGGAGAAGCAAATGAACTATGAATGCATATTACCCTGTTAAAAATTGTTAGATGTTCATGTTGTCATATTTATTGTAATATTCACCTTTCAATAATATGTATCTTGTTTCAGGATCATCACATGCACGACAAGAGTAGATCCTAGCTTATGTTCCCTTCTTGTAATCTAGGTTCTAGGGAGTATACCCTTGTATTTTGTAAACATGAAAATGTTTGTATAACTTAATTTGTATAATTAATGTTTAAACTTGATTGAATGAATTTAACCATGTTGTTCATATAATCATACTTCATGCCTATGTAATTATATTTATTTATTTTTATCTATCCATAATGATATTTGGTTATATAATGCATATCGTAAATATTGTGGTTGATAGGTGTGAGTATAAGTGTGGAAATTGAAACCCATGATAATTGGGTTGGGAATTAAGTTATGAGATGCGAGCTATTAGAAGTGTAAATAAATTCCATGTCAATAACTTGGGACCTTCCGGTATAGGGGGGAACTCTGTCAAAATTCCGATAGATTTTAATACGAAGACCATGAACATATATATAATATATATACAAAAAAAAATTATTCTGTTTTTTTTTCGATTGACATGAGATTATCGTTTTATCCCGGAATGGAGGATGTTACACACATATTGCAATAGTCAAATTTGGTGTCCAGATCATCGTCAACCAAATTACAGCCTCTAGTTTTGGTGAAAGCAAAATAATGAATGAGTTTAGGGCATCTAATAGTGTTGCGATTAAACATGAAAAGATTATGCCAAGTGCTAAGGGGAGGCTCAGAACTGGTACTAGTAGTGGCAGTCAAAGGGACATTGGCATCCTTAGGAGCCTCAGGGGTGGATAAGGCTAGAGCAGCAATATATGAGGGGGAAAGAACAGGGGCTAGTTAGGTGACCGCAGGGGGTGCATAAGGTCTAGGAGGAGTTGTAAACACTAGAGTGGTGAAGAATTTGGATCCCCCTTCATAATCCTCTTTAGATTAGTCAAAATTAACTTCCTCGTCATCAAAGTCATCATCATCAGAACAATCCTCAACAAACACATGATTGATGCTAGGGGATGGATCAACATGATATGTGGACATAAGACTAGGTGAGGGAAAGAGGGTATGAGGATTAGGGCAAGGACTATCAGGGGTTAAGGTAACATGTGGGCTATGGTTTGAATTTGAATTTGGGGGAACTATAGCATGAATAGTACGGGAAAGAGACGGGGCTGCTAAGGCAAGAACAATGGAATCGTTGACAAGTTGAGAAGCAGCTTGCAACTTTTTTTGTTTCAGTTGGGATTTATGGGACCCAGCCTTCTTCTTTTTGTTCGCCATAACCAAGATGAGACAAGATTTACAAATCAAAGAGACAAAGACACAAACAGTGGTATGAGATCAAAGGACATGAGGGGAAAGCTTCAAAAAGAAGGAGAGCATCTCTCTCTAATTTCTCACTCTAGATCTCACTACTTACTATACTTTTGTTGTGGATAATTCTTTTTTTGATCAAATGTAAAAATATATATAGATCAAAAGGAATACATTACTGGAAACCAGCAAGTCAGCTATACAGGCATATACAGAATCAAGGAATAGACTCCCCGGAATCAAGGGGCAACCCCTAGGAACATATCCCAAGCTAAGCTACCAAACCAAGCCGATAAGAAAGAACAAAAGCAGAAAAACACCCTGCAACAAAAAATAAGAATAAAAAGGGGGGGAATAGGCTCCCAAAAACCAGAAGAGGCTAAGGGAACAAACTCCCACAAGCCAAACCAGAACAAAACCCAAGAAAATTAGAGCATCAAAACCCAGGAGCAAACTAGTGCCATTCCAACAGCAACCTCACAATTAGCCAGCAAGCCAAAAAAGGACAAAATCGGCTGCAGCAACAACCACTGAGGCATCCAACCAAAACTCCATATCCAGCATGACAAATGAAGGGGAACCAGTTAAGGGATAAACTAAGCAACCAAGAGCCACCACTTGTAACAATTAAGGCCCCCTAGGACAGTAATAAAACAAAAGAAAAATAGCCAATTAAAGAAATCATTCCCGGCCAAAATAAATGCAGATGTAGAAACTCATGCAGCCCCATGCAAGACTAAACAAAGATTCCTTGAACTGAAATAAGTGGCAGAAACCTCATGCAAGCCTATGCTAACCCACAAAGACCACGAAGAAACAAACAACTCCAGCCAAGGAGACCATTGTCTATGATTGTCCAACTACGAAGAAACCTTCCACTTTCCAACTAAACTACATTGAAGACGATTAAATAGACTCCAAAAAACCACAAAAACATCTAATGTATTTCCTTATGAGGTTAGAAACTGCATGGTGCTGGAGAGGGCTGTATAACCCTTGGCCATTCCAAGCAAGAGATCATCAAAGAGGAGCGGGAGGCAACCCCTTGCCCCTGCCAGATGCGCCACTAGTGTGCTGCTGAGCCTTTCTCCTTGGAGGCATACTAGTTGTATGGGATGTGGGATGACTTGGAGCACCTGATACAACCACATATTTGCCTTTGTTAGTCCTAAAGCCAAGGATGTCATTAGGAGCTGGTGTTGATGTGGTGTGAGAGACAGAAATTGAAGGTGAAAGTTGGTGATCCTGGTGAACTATACGAGAAATCCCTTAGGCCGGGCAAGGTTCAACATGGGGTTGTTTTGAGGGTGAAGGCTTATGCCTAACCCTTTTGCTCTAAACAATTTCCCAACCACCAGAGTTAGGAGCAACAACTCCACTCCCAAATACAAGCTCAACCTCAACTGACATTTGTGTAGGAGCACAAACAGTTGGCAGATTTGCCTCTGAGTAGTCAACTACAGGAGTGCCTTCTTGAGGTCCCAAATAGTTGAGAACAGAGTCCCAGCCTTTGGTACCTTTAGGGACAGTGGCAGATTCATGAGTCTGTTGTTGACCTGAAATAGTAAAAGGCAAAGATTTGGTGCAAGTTGAGGTAAGGTGGCCAAGGGTTCTGTAGTGGTTGCAAAATCATGGTAGAGTTTCATAAATTACTTGCTGATAGAGTAAGCTGCCATTTGGCAAAGTAACTTCAATGGAGAGAGGTAGATCAGATAACAAGTTAACTTCTACCAATACCCTGGTATATGAGAGTCTTGACATAGAAGAGGTAAGCATGTCATTTTGAACAGATTTACCATGGACATTGGTGATTTTAGATAGACATTTAAGAGACCAGCACTTGAATGGGAGGTTAGGAAATTTAACCCAAACTAGAATAGTGTGCATATCAGAAAAAGAAAAATCAAAGTATTCTGACATTGCCTTGAGAATGAGAGATCTGCCATAGACTAAATAAGCACCCTCATATAAGACATTCAATTTGTCAGCATCATTTGCAAACTTAAAAATCAACCAACCAGAATCATGAATTGTCAAAGATGCCTTATAGTGCCATAAGTTATCAATAAGGTTTTGCAAGGCTTTAAATCCAATATAATGACCAGCAATATAACCAACAAGACACATCTTCCAATAGTCACATTTAGTGTATAAATCATCATCTACCAAATTACAGCCTCTAGTTTCAGTAAAAGCAGAGTAATGGATGAGCTTAGAGCAACTAGTAGTGTTGTGATTAGACGCAAAAAGATTACGCCCAGAACTAGGAAAAGGTTCAACAGGAGTTAGACTTCCACTTACAGTAGTTGTCAAGGAAACATTGTCATCCAAAGGTTCTAGAGGAGATGTCATGACACATGGTAAGGGAGCAACAGGGGTTGACTGGGCACCTACAAAGGAGGTAATAGAGGTTGACTGGGCACCTATAGGGGAAGCAACAAGGATGCAAGGAGCCATGACCACGGAAGAGGTGAAGATTTTAGAGCCCCTTTTAGAATCCTCCGAAGAAGAGTCAAAATCCACCACCTTATCTTCCAAATCATCATCGTCAAACCAATCCTCCATAAAAACATGGTTGATACAAGGGAATGGATTACCATGATACTGATGCTTAGAACCGTGTGGGGAGGAGATAATATGATGGCGAGGACAAAGGCGTTGAGTAACTAGGACAATAGGTGGGCTTTGATTTGAATTTGAATTTAGGGGTACTATAGCGTGTATAGTGTGGGACGAGGTTGCTAAGGCTAGAACAGTGGAGTCATGAACAAGCTGAGAATCAGCCATTAACTTTTGTTGTTTCAATTGAGATTTATAGGACCCAACTTTCTTCTTTTTGTTAGCCATAACTAGGAGAAAGCCAAGATTCAATAGATTAAAGGAACAAAGAGTGTGAACAGTGGCAGGAGATTACAAAACACGAGAAAAACTTCAAGCTGAAGGAGAGCATCTCTCTCTAATTTCTCTCTCTAGGACTTCCTGACTGACTTTATTGTGGATAATTCTTTTTTTTTTTTTATCAAATGTAAGAAATAATATAGATCAAAAAAAGCAAGACAAGCTTGCGATACAAGCTGGAAACCAGCAGAATAAAATAAGCATCATAAAAGGGAACAGATTCCCTCAGAGAGCAACACAGGAAACCATTGGAAAAATAAAACAGCAGTGAAAAAAAAAAAAAGGCTAAGAGAGAAACCCAAATATACAATGAACCCAACCCAACATAATGAGAGACAAATCAAACGGCGCTGAAAGACCCGGACAGAAGCTGGAGAGATGGGCATCCACGGTATAAAGCAGCAAGCCAATAGAAATGAAGCAGCAAACCGAGACAGAATGAGTCACCCGTAGCTATGGTACCCGGAGCCATAACAGCCAAGCCGATGAGCACAAGAAGAAGCCATACAAGCCATGCAGAGATACCAGACAAATGCAGAACGGTTGGGTAAACATGTCACTAGATTAAAGCCCCCACGTGGAAAAGGACCACAAGTTAAGAACCAACCAATTAGGAGACATGCAAAACTATGCAAGACCATGCAGAGATTCCAGCAGTCCCCGACCAAAGCCCCCGACAACCATAAAGAGGATCGACTAAAGCCACCTCCTCAACCAGCAGCACAAAGGGAAGACCCCTCCAAGCACGACAACAAACTCACACAACAGGTCAAAAGCCAACATGAAGAGATGAGTGATCCTGACTGAGAGCTCCACAAGCAGCAGCACAACAGGGGAGACCCCTCCATACACGACAACAAGCTCACACAACAGGTTACAAGCCAACATGGAGAGATGAGTGATCCTGCTCATGGAAATGGAACACCAAGAAGAACAGGGTCTGAAACTTGCGGAATAGAGAAGGGAGAGAAGTGCTTTTGCAATCAAATAATCGTTTGTTCCTCTCCTCCCAGATAATGTAAACAAGAATACCAAGTGATGCCCGCCTCATTCTGCCATGAGCATTATTTCCAACTCGACTCAGTCCCCGAATGGCACTACTTAAAGAAGACATGCGTCTTGTTATATGCAGCCAATTCCTAATCTTTTTCCAAAGAGAGGATATCCAAAGGCAGCTGAAGAAGAGGTGATTGTGTGACTCCTCTTCATCCTGGCAGAAAACACATGTCAAATCCGTTTGGAGGAAATGAAGTCTGTCTTTGGTTTGAAGTCTTCCCAATGCTGCCAGCCATAGAATAAAACTATATCTTGGCATAGACCACGGCTCCCAGACTATTTTCCTCTAGTACACAGGATTGCTTTTAAGCCGCAAGAATTCATAAGCGTTGGCTGTGAAAGATCAGTAGAGCTGCACCAGTTTTCCATCAAGGAGAGAACTTGGGACTGGCCACCACCCATTTCAACGAGTTTGTCCCGAAAATTGATAATTGATTTCCATAAAGGAGAGGAACTCGGGTGAGCTTCAGTGTCCCAAAAAGATTGGGAACATATATAGTAATGATGGATCCATTGAATCCAAATTGAATCAGCCTTAAGATGAATATTCCAGATGTGTTTAGCTAGAAAACTGTTATTTCTAGCTTTGAGATCAAAGAAACCGAAGCCACCTTCATCCTTAGGAAGATAAACGGTGCGCCAAGCAACCAATGCAGATTTGCTCCTGGAGACAGAGCCAGTCCACAAGAAGTTGCGGCAAAGACAAATGATTTGCTTAATAACAGTATCCGGAACCGGGAAAATGTTCAGCCAGAATTGAATAATGCCATATAAAACAGACTTGAGCAACTCCAGCCTCCCTACATAACTGAGATGCTTGCCCATCCAGCTTTGAATAGCAGAGTCAAGTGTATGGATGAGAGGAGAATACTGGCTGGCTAGAAGTCTGTGAGGGCTGAGGGGGACGCCTAGATATCGGAAAGGAAAGGACCCTTCAGCAAATCCCGTGTCTGAAAGTATAAGCTGCCTTACACTATCTGAAACACCTCCGAAGAAAATTGATGATTTGGATGCATTAATTTCCAGCCCCAAAGTCCTCCCAAAGATATGCAATTGCTGAAACAAGGTGGATACAGAATGATGATCTCCCCAGGAAAGCAGGATAACATCATCAGCAAATGCAAGATGACAAATGCCCAACAAGTCACATTTCGGATGAAACCGGAAACCAGGAGAGAGAGTTGCAATTTGGAGCATCCTGGAGAGATATTCCATGCAAACAATAAAAAGATAGGGGGATAAAGGATCTCCTTGTCTAATACCATTCATTCCAGGAAAAAACCCATAGATATTGCCATTGACAGCCACTGAATAAGAGACAGTTTCGACACATTGCATTAACAAGTGAACGAAACGGTTTGGAAACCCAAGCAACAGCAGAAGTTGGCGGAGGAAAGGCCATTGAACAGAGTCAAAGGCTTTTCTGAAGTCTATCTTCATGAGACACTGAGGCGAAGCTCGTTTTCGTTCATAGTTTCTGAGCAGCTCTTGAACAAGATGGATATTATCTGCCATCAACCGACCTCCGAGAAAGGCATTCTGCAATGGGCTTATAATAGGCACAAGAGCATGGGATAATCTCATGGCTAGAATCTTGGCAATCACTTTATATATCACATTGCAGCATGAAATCGGCCGAAAATTTGAAGCTAAATTGGCGTTGGCTGATTTAGGAATAAGAGTAATGATGGAGTGATTAATTTGCTTGAGGAGGGCACCAGTCGCAAAGAAATCACTCACAGCAGCCCCACCAATAACATTCCAGGCCTTTTTGAAAAAGCAAGCAGAGAAGCCATCAGGCCCTAGGGCTTTGGTGTTATCTATAGCAAATAAGGCATTCTTGATTTCCAATTCGGTAACAGGAGCCAGAAGTGAGGCATGCAAAGCTTCATCCAGGATCGGACCATGCTGAACAACGTTAAAGTCAAGTGGAAGAATTTCCTTTGGAGAGCCAAGGAGCTGCATGTAGAAGTCAACAAAAGTGGCCCCAACCTCGTCAATGGAAGTGGTGATAGTGCCATCATGTCGTTGAATTGCAGGAATACAAGACTACCTATGTTTCCGATTCATGAGGGAATGAAAGAATGAAGATCCTTTGTCACACTCCTTGAGAAAATTGCATTTAAGCTTTTGGGAAAAGAATAGCCTTTCAGCTTCTTTGAGATGAAGGAGACCCTGCCGAAGTTGCTTGTCAACTGCTTGAAGATGAATATTGTCACGGTCCTAAGAGAGAAGGGTTTGGTGTGTATCAAGAGTAGCCTCGGCTCGCGCTACCCTCTCGGAGATGTGACTGAAATGCAGTTTATTGAGATCCCTCAAAGTTCTCTTGAGGTTTTTGAGCCGCTTGCAAAGGATGAACATAGGGGATCCGTAGACTCTATAAGGCCAATGAGTTGCAACCAGATCTAAGAAAGTAGCATGGTTAGTCCACATATTAAAGAATTTGAAGCTTTGCTTACCCATCAATTGCCTAGTAAAGAAAGCAACCGTGGCAGGAGAATGATCGGAAAAAGCCCCAGGATTATCGAATTGAACATGGACTGATACATTAGCAAGAGACCAAAGGGGATTGACAAGGACACGATCCAATTTGCTCCAAACTCTACCATTGGACCATGTGTAGTGGCACCCAGAGTAGTTTAAATCTGTTAGACCAAGATCAGAGCAGCATTGTCTGAAATTAGTAGTCTCATAATTGGACACAGGTTCCCCATCATGCTTGTCGGGTTGAGAAAGAAGAGAATTAAAGTCACCGAGAACGAGCCAAGGTGAAGTAGGACTCCAGCTCCTCAAGTCGTCCCAAAGAATTCTCCTATCGATAACTGTGTTGAAACCATAAACAAAGGAAGCATAAAGTTTGAACTGATGGACCAAACTATAAATGAGAACATGAAGGCCTTGAGCTGAAAAATCAAGCAATTCAACATTGACAGTTGCCGGATTCCAGAAGACCACAATTCTAGCAGTTGAAGCCGCTGCCGCGTTGGAAACGAATTTCCATTTTTTCAGCCTGAATTGCTGCATCGAAGACACTTTAGATGGCACCAATTTAGTCTCCAAAAGACCACAAACATCTAATTTCTCTTTCCGCATGAGACTGACAACCTCATGCTGCTTCAGAGGGCTGTTCAACCCTCTGACATTCCAACTTTGAATTAACATAAAGGAGGGAAAGGGGCAGGCAACCCCTCGCCCCTGCCAGGATCATCATTGGTGTGAGGCAGAGACTTTCTCCTTATGGGAATGTCAAGTGGCTGAGATGCAAGATGTCCTGTTGCAATTGGCATAACAACCGATTTCCCCTTATCAACTCTATGACCAGCTACATTTGCAGAGGCAACTGAAGGAGGCGGAGAAGGCAGGCGTGCCCTGTGAACAATATGAGAATTCCCTGGCCTACCCGAGGGGTAGCATGAGTGGACCCGGATGAATTCCTTGATTGGGAAGATTTACTCTTTGCTTTTTTCCTCCTGACCAACTCCCAACCACCATTGTTAGGCAAAGTAATTCCATTTTCAGGGACAATCTCATCCACTACTGGCACCGGATTAGGTCCGCAATTAGCAGGCTGATTGGCTTCTGAACATCCAGCTACAGAAGTGCCTCCTTGAGGTCCCAACCGGTTAAAGACAGTATCCCTGCCTTTGGTAATATTTGGATCAGGAGCAGCTGATTCCTTAGCCCGTGGTTTGCCGGGAACATTAGAAGGCTGGGATTTAGTGCAACTTGAAGTAATGTGACCCAGCTTCCGACAATGCTTGCAGAATCGTGGCAGTGTCTCGTATACAACTTGCTGATGTAGTATGCTACCATTAGGTAAGGTAACCTCAATGGAATAAGGCAAGTCAGAAAGTAAATTAACTTCCACCAACACCCTCGCATACGATAGTCTTGCCATAGACGCAGTAAGCATATCACTCTGAATAGGTTTGCCTAGAACACTGGCGATTTTAGATAGGCATTTAATAGACTAGCATTTAAGTGGGAGATTAGAGAATTTAACCCAGACAGGGATAGTGTACATATCAGAAGATGAAAAATCAAAATATTCGGGCATGGCCCTGAGAATCAGAGGCCTTCCAAAAACTAAATACACCAGATAGCACATTCAGTTTATCATCTTCATTAGCAAATTTAAAAATCAGCCATCCAGATTCATGTATAGTCAAGGATGCTTTACATTTCCATGTGTTATCAATAAGATTCTGCAATGCTTTAAAACCAGTGTAACGTCCAGCAATATAACCCACAAGACACAGCTTCCACAATTCACATTTGGTATCAATATCATCATCAATTAAGTTACATCCATTAGTATCCGTGAATGCAGAATAGTGAATGAGTCTAGGACAACTCACAGTATTACGATTATTGACGAAAAGATTACGCCAAGGATTAAATGGAGGCTCAGAGGAATTAGGAATTTCCCTTACTGGATTAGCTGAAGGAGAAGTCCCCCGCATTGGAACAATAGGGACTGACATGGTACATCCAGGGGCTGGATCGTGAACTGGCATGGCACATCCAGATGATGTAACTGGAGCTGACACGGCACACAAAGAAGAATCAACTGGAAGAGATGTGGCACATGGCTGGAGAGCAGCTGTAGGAGACTTGACACCCACAGGGAAAGCAGCTGGAGGTGGAATGATGTTTGTGGGACATTCAATAGGGATGAATTGAGAGCCTACAGGTGGAGTGCTAGTACTGGTTGCCAATGGTGAAGAAGTGAAGAATTTGGATCCATTCACATAATCCTCCCGACAATAACCTAAGTCCGCTTCCTCTTCAATCTCCTCGTCATCAGAGTAATCATCCTCAAAGATATGATTAATGCTAGGCGAATGCTCACCATGATTAGGAGAGACCTGGACGGGAACAGAAGTAGGTACGACAGCAGGCACAGGTGATTTGTGGGGTGGATTTGAATTTGGGGGAACAGTGACATAAACAGTGTGAGGAAGAGGAGGAGCCACTAATGCCAAAACAGATCTATCATTAATTAACTGAGAAGCTTGTTGTTTGAGCTGCAATCTGTGGGACCCAGATTTCTTCTTTTTGTTGGCCATATTCAGGAGATCGACACAAAGAGGAAAGCAAACAGTGGCCAGAAATCTAAATCACGAGGGAATAGCTTCATACGAAGGAGAGCATCTCTCTCTAATTTCTCACTCAAGATTTCTGACTGAGAGCTCTTTTTATTGTGGATAATTCTTGCTACTACTAGTTGTGATGTTTTTTTTCTTGTCTGAGATGTCTGCAACTTCATCTGTTTCTGATTCCTACTCTTTTGTTAGGGTGCTGGGAATGGTTGGTTATAAAGATTTGTTAAGGTGTCTCTTATAGAATTTTTGCCTGCTATTGTGGAGAGTCTCCTTTACAAGTCTACTATCTTTCTTCTGGACAGTTTGTCGTATGGCATGCTGATGTTCATACTGTTTTTGTAAACACATTTTGTTTTCCTTTTTGGTTTATGTTCTGGGTTAACCTTGGCACTAACCTTGCCTTTTGGTCCTTTGGTTTCTTGGTTAATGACACGACCAAAAGATTAATATCTTCTCTCAAATGTAAGAGTGTCGAAGTAATAAATAATCCGACAAAACCGGGGTCGAACCACAGGGAGGTTAATTGTGTAAATTATAAATAACAATAATACAACAACAACAATAATAACAATAACAGTAATAGTAATAATAATAGTAATAGTAATAGTAATAATAATAATAATAGTGGTGGTGGTGGTGGTGGTAATATTAATAGTAATAGTAGTAATAATAATAATCCTAATAATAATAATAAAGAAGAAGAAGTTGATGAGAATTCTGAGATGGAAGATCAATGTGAGAATTAAACAATGATAAAAACAAGTGTTAAGGTTAGAGGATCCACTAATGATATTTCAAACAAGTATAGTATAAACTCTTACTACTCAACTGGAAATCACATATAAATGAGGTTCCAATCGGATATTATCGAAGAAAGCTTAAAAGATTGTCAAGTTGGTGGTGAATGACACAACCAAAAAAATGATGTCTTCTCCCAAGTCCAGGAGTGTCGAAATACTAAATAACCCAGCAAGACCGAGGTCGAATCACAAGGAGATTAACTATATAATAATAATAATAATAATAATAATAATAATAATAATAATAATAAGAGGACTTTGAGATGTTAGATTAATATGAGAATTCAACAATGATAAAAACAAATGTCAAGGTTAAAGGATCCACTAATAATATTAGAAATAAGTATACTAAAGAAAGAGCTCTTAGTGCTCTTAGTAGAGAGATAATCAAGAGAGAGATGCTCTCAACCCTTTTCCTATTCTATAGCTCCTGAACTCCTTTTTGGACTCTTTCTCCTTTGGCCTCCTTATGGCCATTGAGAATCCCCTCTTTTGGTATCTCTTCTCTTAGTTTAAAATCCAAGAGAATTTTCAAATTATTATTATCTATCACCTCCCGATTTTGGTCCACGATGTGTTGTCTGCACATCCTAATTTCCAATATCTCACCCACAAAACCCTCACTGATAGGTCTTTTGTTGAAGATGACTCTGGATCTCAGGTTGAATATGCTCCCCTTGCTATGGGGTCTTTTCTGGTGGAGAATCTTCAGTGTGTTTTAGTCGACTCCTCTCTCTCAAAGGATGATCATGCTAGTGGGTTGTATCTCTCTGGCATGGAATTGATTTATGCTTTCATTAACTGGGTTGCTACTCCATATAGGGTGCAATTACAGATTTCCCTAATTAGGGTAAACTCTACTGTTCGTCCAAGGTTTGCACATTCAGTTGAAGGAGCTCAAGTTAGCGATATAGCCAATTTCTCTGGTTTAACATCATCTACTGCGAACAGTGCCAAGGTCCTTAGGCTCTGTGCTAAAAAGGTGACCACACCTCACTCACATTTGATGGGGTTTGCTTTTTTTTTTTTTTTTGGTTCTTCTGTTCAGCGCTTTTCATCAGGTACTTTCTTAGAACCAGTCTTAAGTTATTGGAGATGTTTTTGGCACCTTGTTTCTTGGCATACAACTGTGTATTCTTTTGCTCGTGTATATGGAGGTTGTAGGGTGTACCCTATTCCTCCTTTTTGATGTATCATCTGCTAGATTTCTAGAGGGCTTTGTACCCACTGCATAATCATAAGGCTACAACCTCATGGTGTTACGATTGCGTGATGTTTGCTGCTACAACTTGTAAAGTCAGTTCTAGTGCTGCCGGCTCTAGCTCCGTTTGTTGTATGTGATATCTGTATGCTGGAGCTCAATTTACTTGCTTTCAGTTTTGTGCTTTATGGGCTGTTTTCTACTAAGATGTAGCTATGAGTGTTGATGTTATAAGCAGCTTGGATTGCAATGTCTTACCCTCCCTGAAGCTGGCTATTCTTTGCTGTAATGCCGACTATCAGCCTTGACTCTACCAGAAATCTAATGGAATGTGTCAGTGGCTACCATTACTCCTGCAGGCTATTCTATTGGTTAGCTTATGTTGTGTTGCCATGTTTGCAATAGAGGAGCTTCATAGAGCACACCACTGTGGAGTATATAAGGTTTGCTTGACGTAGGCCTACTGATACTGTCCTTTAGACTCAGTATGTTGTTGGCCGGCTGCAATGCTGGGCTAGCTAGAATGGGTTGTCATTGTTGTGGTTTGCAGATAAGTTGGCTTTTTATTAGTCAGTTATGCTGCTGAATAGGTTCTTCTGGTTTTGACTTGCAACAAAAGAGCTTGTGTAGCTGCACTATACAACTTTGTTATGCTAAGCAATTGATGATGGATGATGCCTACATGCACCGATTGTGGGATGTTTCTTGTTGCTGGTTTGTTAGGATTGCTGGAGCTAATGAGTGGCTCCTGTTTTACTGCTCTATGTAGCTTGGCTGCTATGATCCTTCATATTTATTTGAGGTTGATGGTTTGGTGTTGTTATATGCAGCTCGCTATGTTACCCTCTACTAAGAGGGTCTATGGATTTTGTATGTGCTGGATTTTGGGTGCAAGTTTGGCCCTCAGTGAAGCAGTCTTGCTCTTTATAGCTGGCTGCTGGATTTTATGCTGGCTTTTGCTAGTCTTAAAGCTGCAGCTGGGTTTACTACTCTATCTTTACAACTAGAGTAGGGTTGCCTTTGAGTATGTTCTTCTGGCTTGCAACAGAAGAGCTTGTGTAGCTGCACTGTGCAGCTCTGTTATGCTAAGCTTCATGCACCGGTTGCAGGATGTTTCTTGCTGCTGGTTTGTTAGGATTGCTGGAGATGATGAGTGGCTCCTTTTTGCAAACCTGCATGGAAAGTTGGAGGACTTTTGGGTGCTGCTCCACGCAGCATGGTTTGCTGTCCCTAGTATGATATGGACTGCTTTGTCTGCTAGGTTGACCTGCTATAGATTCTCCTGCTGGTTTGGTTGGCTGATTCTGGGGAAGTCAGTGGTCCAGGCTGTCTTGATGTTGTTTTTGGTTGCTTATTGTTCAGTCTTGTGGGACCATGTTCCCCTAGGCCTTATGGTTTTCTATTTTGCCTACATGGGGGCTATCCATTCTTCTGTATATGGGATCCCATTCCTTTTCTCGGATTGGCTGGTGCTAGGGAGAATGTTCCCCTGTACTTGTCTTTTGTGTTTACTATGGTTTGTTCTAGGGAGTCTATTCCCTATGCTGATATATGTAATGTTCTGCTGGTTTCCAGCTTGTACTGCAAGCTTGTCTTGCTCTTTTTTGATCTATATATCTCTTACATTTGATAAAAAAAAAATAATAAGTATACTATAAACTCTTTTTATTAATCAACTGGAAACCATACACAAAGAAGGTTCCAATTGAATAATGTATCCTTAATAGTTCATTATAAATTTTTAACATGATTATATTAATTATCTTATTTTAGTAATATCACACTTTTAAATATTGTCAGGAATTCATGATGTTAACTTATGTTAACAAAAAATCAAGTTTCTTTCATAGTACAAGTGTAAGTTATACCATACGGTTGGCTATAAAAGTGCCAAGCATTTGTTGTACCAAATGTTATACAACACAAATCTAGATTAACCATTTAACAAGCAAGGTATTAAGAATTACTAAGATAAAAATGATAAGACATGTTAATAGCAAGTTATTTAGGATATAAGCATTGAAGTCCATATTGAGTTTATATTATACTTATCCTAACACCATTAGTGAAACCTTTTCACCTCGACATAATAAACTTAGCTAAATATAATGAAGAAAAGAAACATAAATAAACAAGAGGAGAACATGATTATATAAGTATAGTAAAGGAAATGAAATGCATAAACAAGAGATTAATGAAAGCAAAACCTAAGCATTACAAGAATATAAAGAAAGAGAACAAAACCATGATCTTGATCTGAACAACCTAGATGCCTAAATGCATGGCAAAGGCCTCCTTTTATAGGCCAAAATTTGGAACTATTGATTTGATAACTAATTATTGAGTGGGTGGCCATATCTTGACTTTGTGACAATCCTTATCTTCTTGTCTGAACAAAACATCATTGCTAACATCAGAATTTGAACAAATTTTTGTCATGAAAGTTCTAGGAAATTGTCTTAGCTTTCCAAAAAAAAATGAATCGGTGCATTTGGACTTCTAGAACTCAAGATATGGGCTGAACATTGAACAATGTATGGGCTGCAAGACAAATTCGGACTTCTCCGTTATTTCTACAATTTGAACTTGAAAATGGCCCTTTTGTATCTTACACTCTGTATAGAAGTTTTAGGCTTATGTCTTAGCTTTCCATCCATATAGAACAGACCTAAATCCAAGTTCTACAGCTCTATTTATGACCTAATGACTGAACAGTGTTCTAGTTTGGACTAAACTAGCATCTCTTTTTTAAGCTTAGCCCTTTGTCTTCTCAATTTCAGTAGTTAAATTCATCAATCAATCTTTTTATTTATGTGATGGCCTGCATTTAAGATGAATATTTACTATAAATTAAAGGTACCTTATATTATTAGATATGATATTATAAAACATGCTCTAGTTATGGAGTTATTGATACTTCAAATGCAAAATGATGATATAAAACCTTTGATAAAAATGCACTTTTAAGTACTAATCAGCAGCACCATAGTTTTTGGCTGCTGATTTTTTATTCGAAAGCTGCCCAGTTGACTATTGATTTCTAAATCGGCAGCGGCATAGTTTGGCTGCCGATTTATGAGTCTGTAACAGCGCAGTTCTCACTGTCGATTTTGAAAGTGACAGCGGCATAGTTTTTGGCTGCCGATTTCTAAATTGGCAGTGGCAAAGTGTTTGGCTGCCCATCTCTGAATCAGTAGCGCCACAGTTTTTGGCTATCGAATTGTGTATTCCATAGCAAATCATGTTTTGGCTATGGAATTATGTATTCCACAGCGAATCAGGTGATCGCTGCCAAATTGTGTATTCTGTAGTGATTCATGTGTTCGCTATTAAATTTGTATTGTCCACAGCAAATCAGGTGTTCACTTCCAAATTGTGTAGTTCGCAGCAAATCACATGTTCGTTGCCGAATCTGTGTTATCCGTAGCAAATCACTTATTCGCTGCTGAATATGTGTTGTCCGTAGCGAATCAGGCTTTCGTTGTCGAATCTATGTCGTCCACATTGAATCAGGTGTTCACTATCGTATTTGTGTCATCCGTAGCAATTAGGTGTTCGCTACTGAATTTGTGTTGTCTGTAACGAATCAGGTGTTCAATATTGAATTGTGTATTCCGCAATGAATTTGCGTTCACTGCTGAAGTTGTGTTGTCTGCAGCAAAAGTGTGATTCGCTGTCGAAATCGAGTTACCTGCAATGAATTAGCATTCGCTGCCAAAAGCGTGTTGGCTGCAGTGATGTAGCATTTGCTGTCGAAATTATAATGGCTGCAGCGAAAAAGTTTTCTCTGCTGAAATGTGTGGCCGGTAGGGAACCAATTTTCGCTACCAAAGTATGTGTCCTGCAGCGAACTAGTTTTTGCTGCCAAACTATATAGCCTAAAGCGAATCAGTTTTCTCTGCTGAATTGTATGGTTAGCGACAAATCAGTTTCGCTGCTGATTTTCTGAAATAAACCCCCAAGCATAAATGACTTAAATGCTTGTAACAATTTCATTGTATGATGGTGTAAAATGTGGAACACTTGAATGTGTACATATGGACTCTTGAAATAAGTATGGTGATGAATGTGATTTAAAGATGCAAATGTACTGATTTGAAACCATTTATGTCTTAAACGTTGTGGCCAGAATCGAACCATCGTTAGGACAAGGACAACCCACAAGTGGAGCAGGTAGGTGGTTTCTACCTTTTTCTTGTATGATGTTTATGTTTTGAATTGATTTACGTATGATGATATTTTATTAAATCCTTGTTGAATGATGAAACAATGATGAAGTGTTTAATTGAATTCTTGATGATTGTTGAAACGACTATGAAATGTCGATCGAGTTCTTGATGAATGTTGAAACAATGAAAAAACTGTTAGTGTTCTAAAATGACCCATTTGTGGTGGATAAATTATTGTGTGATGAATATTAAATCGAATATGAGATGTTGATTGGGCTATTATGAAGTTGGGTTGTTAATTAATGGTAGTATGAGTATTATGAAGAATCTATCATTTTAATTCATATTGAATATAATGGTGACAAATGTATTATGAAGGATCTATTGTTGTATTTTTATTGAATGTAATTATGACGAATAGTTGTATGGGTATTACAAGGGATCTAACATTTCATATTATTGAATGTAATTGTGATGAATGTATTATGAAGAATCTATCGTTGTATCATATTGAATGAATTTGTCATGAATGGTTGTATGAGTATTACGAAAGATCTACTATTGTATTATAGTGATTGTTAACTATCACGAATGGTTGTATGAGTATTATGACGGATCTATTATTGTATTGTATTAAACATTAACTGTCATGGATGGTTGGATGAAAAATATGAAGGGTTTAGTCAGTCTAGTAGAGCTAGTCAGAGAATCTAGAGAGAGATGCTCTCCTCTTCCATGGAGATGATTCCACTAATTATGCTGATGAAGTCTAGATATCGGCTCTATTCTAAGTTTATTCTAGCTCCTTGTACTGTCTCCAAGATTTGATCCTCCTTTCTCATTCATTTCTTTCTCCGTTCTATTATTTTTCAAATTCTCGATTCCCCCCTCTCTCCTTTTTTTTCCCGCCTACGCTTCAATTCAAATGGCAAAAAACAAGAGGAAGATTATAGGTTCTACAACACGTGGAAAATCCAAAATGCATTCTTCATTTCCTAACGATCATGATCGATCTACTGTTCTTGAACTCCAAGCTCCCTCGGCTGTTTATCCTTGCTCATCTTCATCTATTTCTCAGCTTGAGCTTCCTCCACCATAATATGCTTCGTTTCCTACTACTCTTCCACCCATACCTAAGGTTGCTCCTATTCCTAACATCTTGGAGACTATTACTGTAGAAGATTACTCATCAGAAGAAGGCTCGGAGGAAAACCTTTCAAAAGAGGAACAATTATATTTCTCTTTCATTGACGATGACGGTGAAGATATGCTTACCTCCACCCCCTGGGCTTCACCACCAGCTGGCCTTATCCCTCCTCCTACCTCAGAAGGTTGTTCCACTCCAACTGAAGATATAGGAGGTGGAACACCTACAACCAAGGCTATTGTAGGTACATCTCTAGCCTCTGCCCCTGGTAACAAAATATGAACAGACCTTTTTTCTACTAGTAAACTGTTCGCTCCCTGTACAAAGCTTACAAATTTCTCACTCAACCATCTCACCAAGTCCGATGATATTTCACCTGAGGATTTTCAACCTTAGTTTGAAGTCTAGAACTTATGTGTAGTGGGATATGTAGCTGGAAAAAGCCTAGGGTACAAGACTTTTAATGGAATATCTCTTCTGTTTGGAAATGTGAAGCGTCGCTCACCATCCATGATTCTGGATGGCTAATCTACAGATTCAGCCATGAGAAAGACAAACTCTCTGTCCTAAGTGGGGGTCCATACCTAATATATGGGAAGCCTCTCATCTTGCATCCAATGACTAGATTCTTTGACTTCTCCAATGAAGAGATGTCAAGAGTCCCAGTGTGGGTTAGATTCCCAAATCTCCCTCTCTACTGTTGGTCTCCCTCTTGCTTGTCCAAGATAGCTAGTGTTCTGGGTAAACCTATACAAAGTGATCATATGACTTCTACGCTTTCCCGCTTGTCATATGCTCGTGTGTTGGTTGAAATTGACCTTCGTGAAGACCTTCAACAATTTGTTGAAATATCTCTGTCATCTAGACCTACCCTCCATCAGAAAGCTACCTATAAAGCCCTACCCAAATTCTGCACCCACTGTAATGTCATTGAACAAACTACATTGCTCCAAAGCTATTGTTAATGCAGTTGAGGCCACTGTGGTCAAGGCTCCAAATGTACCCACTGGGAAAGGGAGTGTTTTTTACCATCTGGGTCCTCAAATTCTGCCTGCACCACTAGGTAAAGGAGAAAACTAATATTCCATTAACTATAGGTTCTTTCATAGATCCTGTAGAAACAGTTATTCAGGATGCTGAGTTGGGCCCTTGTGTTGCTTCCGATGGTTGGATTACAGTGGAGCCTAGGCAAAAATCAAACAAACACACTCGTGGCAACACTAAAGGAAAGGAAGTCATTACAACTGAAGTAATGCCTGATATGAATACAAGTACGAAACTATCTCCCCCTGTAAATGTTAATGTGTTTGCTTCACTAGATGCATAGGCATCTCCGAGTACAGAGGTGGATTCAAGGAACACTATATGTTTGGTAACCTCTAACCTGGATGACAGTTCTCCTAATGAAGACTTTGCATTGAAGAAATTGGTAACACTAAACAGGAAACATAATAATATGTCTCCTACTGTTGATAACAATAAATGGTTGCTTATCTTAAACTATACAAGCACATGGTCATTCTATGGTCCCTGAGTTTAGTAGGATGAATTTGCTTGCTTGTTGATGCATGGCTCATGTATTCAGGTCTTTAATGGTTATTTGCTTTATGATTGTGGTCTGCCTTGGTGATCTTGTTTTTTTCAAGTTTTGGTTGCACTAAGCTTTGTTTGCCTTTTAGGCGGATATGTCGGACTGATACATTAGCGGTCCTTATATCAAGTTTGGTGGGAACCGAGTCCCCCAGTTCTTTTGGGAGTTTGGCTAGTATGCTAGAACGGTTTATTTTGTTTCTATAAGGGAGCATGTTCCCTTAGTTTTTAAGGGGATGTTGATCCTCTTATATTGTAATTATGCTCTGCATATTTGTCAGGCTTCATTTTGTTGGCTTGTTTTATATTTCATCAAGCTTTGTCCCTCCTAAAGGAGTCTATTCTCCTTGGCTGCTGTTTGTAATTATGTACTGCTAGTTTTCAGCTTGTTTTTTATCTATACAATTCTTACATTTGATTAAAAAAAAAAAAGGGTTTATTTTTGTGTTGTACTAAATACTAAACTGTTATGGAATGTTTGTTGGTGTATTACAAATGATATAATATCTTTTTATAGTGATTACATGAACTACCTCTAGAATGATTGACGAGTTAATGATTAGCTTTGGCTAATGGCATCCTAAGTGGATGGTCAGGACTCACAAATGGCATTCTAAGTGGATGATCGGGATTGACAAATGATTAGCTTTGGCTAATGGCATCTTAAGTGGATGACTGGAACTGACAAATTATTAGCTTTGGGTAATGGCATCCTAAGTGGATGACCGAGATGAACAAATGATTAGCTTTGGCTAATAACATCCGAATGGATGACCAGGATAAATTATTGATTAGCTCCGACTAATGGCATCCAAAATGGATGATCGGGATGAACAAATGATTAGCTTCAGCCAATGGCATCTGAATGGATGACCGAGACAAATGATTGATTAGCTTCGGCTAACGGCATCCGAAAGGATGACCAAGATAAATAATTGATTAGCTCCAGCTAATGGCATCCAAAGCGGATGATCAGAATGAACAAATGATTAGCTTCAGTTAATGGCATCTGAATGGATGACTTGGACAAATGATTGATTTGCTTCGGCTAATTGTATTTGAATGGATGACTAGGATAGATAATTGATTAACTTAAACTAATGGCATCCTAAGGGGATGACCAGAATGGATAAATGATTAGATAAATTATTGATTAGCTCCGGCTAATGGCATCTAAAGCGGATGATCGAGATGAACAAATGATTAGCTTCAACTAATGGCATCCGAATGGATGAATGGGACAAATGATTGATTAGCTTTGGCTAATTGCATCCAAAGTGGATGATCGGGATGAACAAATGATTAACTTCGGCTAATAGCATCTTAATAGATGATCGGGAGAAATGATTAATTAGCTTCGGCTAATGGTATTCGAATGGATGACCGGGATACATGATTGATTAGCTTCAGCTAATGGCATCATAAGGGGATGAATAGAATGAATAAATGATTAGCTTCGGCTAATGGCATCCAAATGGATGACAAATGATTGATTAGCTTCGGCTAATGGCATTCAAATGGATGACTAGATAGATGATTGATTAGCTTCGACTAATGGCATCCTAAGGGGATGACCAGAATGAATAAATGATTAGCTTGGTAAATGGCACCCTAATTAGATAACCAGGATGAATAAATGACTAGCTTCGGCTAATAGCATCCTAAGTGGATTACCGAGAAGAACAAATGATTAGAATGGCACCCTAATTGGATAACCAGGATGAGTAAATGACTAACTTCGACCAATAGCATCCTAAGTGGATGACCTAGATGAATAAACAGTTGGCTTTGGCTGATGGCATCCTAAGAGGATAGTTGGATTTGAGTGTTATGAGTTAGTTTTAAGAAAGGATGCATTCATGTATACTACGTTTTGTATATATTAAGTATATGAAAGAACTACGATTGTTATTCTTTAAACAGAGAATAACATTAGTCCGGCTAACGGTATTCGAGATGAATGATTGAGTTTGAGTATTGTAATTGGCCTTGGTAATTGATGAATTATTAACAGTGGTATTTACATAAGTAAGGAGAAATAAAATAATTATGCTCTTTTGGTCCATGAATGAAATGTAACATTAATATTGTTTTACTATGTTTTCTTAAATTGCCTATAATGCTTGAAATTATCTTATTCTGTAACAAGGACATCATACCAACATGGTGCGTAAGGAAGTTCATTTCACGGCTCACACATTTTAAAAATAAATATATATTGACATGTTATGAGTGATATGAGTTCTGCATGAACGGACGTGTTAGTCACTCAATTAGTCGTTCGACCCCTTTTTGTAAAGACTAGTAATGAAAAATTGAAATGGAACACGCATGTGAATGTATGAACAAGTTGATATGATGTGTATGAATATTCATATGAGGTATTCATCTAATAAGGATGTCGTGTTGTGAAAATTACATGCGGTCTGGATAACAAAAGTACTAGTTGTGTAACGTGTTGTTCGACACTCTTGTATGAATTCATGATCATAATGAGATTATAACAAGAATGTGAATTTATGAGTATATCGATATGATGTAATGTAAACCTATGAGTATGGAAAAATATTATTATAGACACGTGTATTAAGAATTCGTTCTATGAGAATGTTGATTTACGTTATCCTACATAAATTGTGCCTTGTTAATGAATAGAATGTAATGATAAATCTGAGGAATGGTGAAAAACATATAGAAATTGAACAGGAAAAAAAAATTCTAGCAATTTTAGCCTTGAAAAAGCCGAGTCGTTACATTTTTAAGACAAAAATGTTATCTTTAATAACCTATAACTTTTGGTATATCATTGCCACAAGTTCAACATACTTTTCACTAGCCTTTTTAATGATTTCCATAGCCAATTCAACTTTATCATTGATCAAACAATCTTTATATTCATGAAAATCTTTGAAACTTTCAAACATGTATGGATCAATATACCTTTGTTGGATGCTATTAAATAGGTTCCTTCCTATGCTAAATTTTTGAAAGATCTATGCACTTTTAAGAGAAAATTGAAAGTGAAAAAGAAAGCCTTTTTAGCTGAACAAGTAGGTGCCATTCTTCAGAAAAATAATGCTTTGAAATATAAAGACCTTAGTTGTCCTACAATTTCATGCATTATTGGAGAACATAAAATTAAAAGAGTTTTACTTGATCTTGGTGCTAGTGTGAATTTACTTCCATATTCAATCTTTCAAAGACTCAATCTAGGTGAGTTAAAACCAGCCTCTGTAACTCTTTTACTTGCTGATAGATCTGTAAATGTGCCTAGAGGAATACTTGAGGATGTGTTAGTACAAGTTAATAAATTTATTTACCCTGTAGATTTTGTTGTCTTGGATACACAACCTATTGAAGCATGTAATTCAATTCCTGTCATTTTAGGACGTCCATTTCTTGCAACTTCTAATGCATTGACTAATTGTAGGAATGGACTGATGAAGCTATCATTTGGAAACATGACATTGGAGATGAATATTTTCAACATTTGCAAGCAACCTAGAGATGATAATGATTTAAAGGAAATGGACTTTATTGAAAAATTAGTTCATGATCAATTTCAAACCACTTCTAGTGAAACTGAGATTGATGAACCTGACGAGTTGCAAATGGTCTCCTTTCAGGAAGAAGCAAAGGCATGTAATTAAAGACCACAAACTGAAGAATTGCCACTATGATCAATTGAGTCCATACCTTCAAGTGTTCAACCACCAAAACCTGATTTGAAGTCGTTACCATTCAATCTCAAATACTCATTTTTTGGGAGAAAATGAAACTTTTATGGTAATAATCTCTTTAAAACTTAATGCACATCAAGAAGGGAAGTTATTACAAACTCTAAAAATGCACAAAAATGCATTAGGATGGACCATAGCTTCCATAAAAGGAATTAGGCCTTTGATTTGCACACACAAGATTTATTTAGAGGAAAATGGCAAACCCTCTAGAGAAATGCAATGAAGGCTTAATCCTAATATGAAAGAAATAGTAAAAAATAAAGTCATTAAGCTTTTAGATAATGGAATCATTTATCCTATTTTTGACAGCAAATAGGTAAGTCCTACCCAAGTTGTACCCAAAACGTTTGGAGTCACTGTGATAACAAATGAGAAAAATGAGTTAATTCCAACTAGGATTATTATTGGTTGACGCATGTGCTTTTGACTATAAGAAACTTAATTCAATGACTACAAAAGATCATTTTCCTTTACCTTTCATAGATCAAATCCTAGAAAGAATTGCAGGTCATGAATTTTATTGTTTCGTAGATGGCTATTTAGTACTTTTGCATATTGAAGAATGCCTTTTGGATTATGTAATGCACCAACCACATTTCAAATATGCATACTTAGCATATTCAGTGATATGGTTGAACGTTGCCTTGAGATTTTTATGGATGATTTTTCTATTTTTGGTGATTCATTTGATGATTGTTTAACTAATTTGGAAAAGATTTTGAACAGATGTGAAGAGAAGCATTTTGTACTGAATTGGGAAAAATATCACTTTATGGTAACAAACAGCATTGTATTTGGTCACATTGTTTCATTAAAAGGAATTGAGGTTGAGAAATCTAAAATCGAGTTAATTGCCAACTTACCAACACCAAAATCTATTAAAGATGTTAGATCATTCTTAGGACATGCTAGTTTTTACAGAAGGTTCATCAAAGATTTTAGTGTAATATCTAAACCATTGTGTAACCTTCAAACAAAGAAAAATATTTTTGAATGGACTCAACAATGTGAAAAAGCCTTTGTTAAACATAAAAGCTTGCTTACTTGTGCTCCTGTTATTTAACCTCCTGATTGGTCACTACCTTTTGAAATAATATGTGATGCTAGTGATAAAGCCATGGGTGCTGTCTTGGGACAAATAAAAGATAAGAAACCTTATGTGATTTACTATACAAGTAAAACTTTAAATAATGCTCAAATGAATTACACTACCACTAAAAAAGAATTACTTGCAAATAGTATTTGCATGTGACAAGTTTAGATCTTATCTTGTTAGCTCACCTGTTGTCGTTTTTAATGATCATGTAGTATTGAAATATCTTCTCTCTAAGAAAGATTCTAAGGCTAGATTGGTGTGGTGGATTTTGTTACTTCAAGAATTTCATATCACAATCAAAGACAAGACAAGAAAGGCATAAAAAATATTGTTGCATATCATTTGTCAAGATTGACAACCGATTCGAGATCTAACATCACACCAATTAATGACTACTTTCCTGATGAATCTTTATTTTTTGTCTCTACAATGCCTATAAATTTCTAAACAAATTATGAATTTTGTTATATTTTTCTCCTTTCACTTTTATTTTATCTAACTTTTATTTCTTGTGTTTTGTCTCCTTTTCTTTTTCTTCTTTTTATTATCTTCCTACATATGCATGAGAGTTTGATCACGTACATTAAATGATAAACTTTGTAGGGTATCCTCATCTTCTTTAAAAAACATGGCTGAAGAGGATAATCAATCACTTTCTAATGAGAATAATGTGAATAATCGGGTTAGAACACTTAGAGACTACATGAATCCAACAAGAACAATTGTGCAATCATGTATATTTTTTCCTCCTAATGCATCTCATTTTAATTTTAAGCCAGGCATTATTCAACTTTTACCTTCTTTTCATGGTTTAGATCTAGAAAATCCATACTTGCATTTGAGAGAATTTGAAGAAGTTTGTAACACTTATAATGACTCAAATTGTAACATGAACACCATCAGATTAAAACTTTTTCCTTTTTCTTTAAAAGATAAAGCTAAAACATGGCTATAAAATTTGAAACCAGGATCTATTCATGCTTGGGATGAAATGCAACAATAATTTTTAAAGAAGTTTTTTCCATCTCACAAAACTAACTCTTTCAAAAGACAAATCACCACTTTCACTCAAAAACCAGGAGAAACATTTTACCAATGTTGGGATTGGTATCGAGACCTACTTAATACATGCCATCATCATGGTTTTGAAACATGGAGATTGGTTGCACAATTTTTTAAAGGGTTAACACCTAAAGATAGACAAATGGTAGAATTGATGTGCAATGAAACTTTTGAAAACAAAGACCCTGATGAAGCAATGGAGTACCTAGACTTGCTAGTTGAAAATGCTCAAAATTGGGACACTACAAGCACTTATGAGGCACCGGGTAAAACTCAACCTCATACATCTAGTGGAGGTATGTACAACCTTAGGAAAGATCATGACCTCCAAGCCAAATTTACATCTTTAGATAGAAAAATTGAGGCACTTTAATTTAAAAAGAGTGGTCAATTAAAATCTGTTCAAGACATTATGTGTCATATATGTCAAATGAATGAACATGTAACCAATGACTGTCCAACTTTGCCTTCTTTCAAGGAATGTCTCCATGAACAAGCCCATGCTTTAAACAATTTCCAAAGGCCCAATCATAACCCATACTTGCAAACATACAACTCGGGTTGAAGAAATCACCTAAATTTTAGTTGGAAGAGTGGTAATAATAAAGCACAAACTTCACAGCCACCGTTTCAAGCACACCATAATTTTCAAAATTCTCATGGATATTCACCTCCTTATGCTCAACCTCCTAGAAGAAATCTTGAGGAAACATTGCATGTATTAATTAAAAAGTAAGAGACAATCAATACTCAACTTGCTTTAAGCATGACAGATTGTAAAGATGCTCTTGAAAAATTCACATATGCTCTCAATTTTCAAGAGAAAAGTAAGTTTTCATCTTAACCACAGCAAAATCCAAAGGGGTAACACAATGCAAATGGAAGTAGTTCTAGAAGTCATCACATGGATCAAGTCAAATCAATCATCACTCTTCGTAGTGATAAGGTTATTGAAAAACCCACTCTTGAACCTTGTGAGAAAGATGATGAGTCAATCTCTAAGGGTAAGGAAGGGGTTGAATCTGAATATTGCAAAGAAAAGAATGAGTCCCCACCAGCACTTCCATTTCCTCATGCCATAACCAAACAGGAAGCAATCGAGGATGAAAAAGGCACCGAAAATGTTGTTGCGGATCATTTGTCAAAATTGACAATAGATTCGACATCTAACATTACACCAATCGATAATTACTTTCCTGATGAATCTTTACTTTCTCTTAGTTCAATGCCTTGGTTTGCTAAAAATAGCAATTTTCTTGCTTTAGGATTTTTGCCAACTCATTTGGATAACCAAGACAAAAGAAAGTTTTTGAGCGACGTGCAAAACTTTTATTGGGATGACCTTTACTTATTCAAATATTATCTTAATCAAATATTTCAAAGATGCATTCCCGACAATGAGGTAAGTAATGTCATTAAATTTTTTCACTCTAAGGCATGTGGGGATCATTTCTCATAAAAAAATACGACTGCAAAAATCTTACAAAGTGGATTTTACTAGCCCACCATGTTCAAAGACTTATATGCATTCTGCAAAACCTATGAAAATTGTCAAAAGGTGTGATTTATTTCAAAACATAAAGTATTTAGATAATCTTCTATTGACTCTTAAGTCTCATCATAATGGAGATGTGCATCGTGCAATTCATGATTTATGGCCCCATTTTCATAAAGAACATGCTCATCATAGTCTTGAGAATCTGACTAAAAAAAGACCCAGTTAGCCAGTTTTTAAGAAAACTAGATGGGAAGCCTATCCCCAACCCAAAAACGGCGTTTAAGCCGTTCTTGGACGTAATACCAAGGGAAGATGTGAGCCACAATCACAACTACCTATACATACACATGTTTTTTCAAAAAAAAAAAAAAAGGGAAGAAAGAGAGAGACTCCAGCTGGCTTCCATATAGGTGATATGATTGCATTTTCTTTTTCTCATCTATAAAACCTTCTTCTTCTTCCCTTCATTTCTACTCAACCCACACATTCTACAAGCATAGACAGGTCTTGAAATGGCAAGATCCTCAGCTCTTAAAATAAAAAATATTTGATGATTATAACATACGAGTGGAAGTTCCAATCAGATGATTTATCCTTAATAGTTTATTATAAATTTTTAACATGATCATATTAATTATCTTATTTAAGTAACACCATACTTTTAAATATTTTCAGGAATTCATGATGCTAGCTTATGTTAACAACAAATCAAATTCCTTTCATAGCACATGTGTAGGTTATAACATACGGGTGGCAATGAAAGCGTCAAGCATTTGTTATACCAAATGTTATACAATACAAATCTAGATTAACCATTTAACAAGCAAGGTATTAAGAATTAGTAAGATAAAAAGATAAGACATGTTAATAACAAACTTTCTTAGATATAAACATTGAAGTCCATGTTAAGTTTATATTATACCTATTCTAACACCATTAGTGAAACCTTTTTCACCTTGACATAATAAACTTAGCGAAACATAAATAAACAGCATAAGAACATAAGTATAGTAAAGGAAATGAAAAGCATAAACAAGAGATTAGGGAAAATATAACATGAAATAAAACTTAAACATTACAAAAATGTAAAGAAAGAAATAAAGAGCATATCTTGATCTGAACAACAAAGATGCCTTAATGCATGAAAAATGCCTCCTGTTATAGGCCAAAATTTTGAGTTATTGATTTGATGACTAATTATTGAGTGGGTGGCCACTTCTTGACTTGGTGACAATCTTTTTGTCTAAACAAAACATCATTGATAACATCAGAATTTGAATAGACTTAACCATGAAAGTTCTAGGAAATTGTCTTAGCTTTCCAATAAAAAAACATTGAGGTCATTTGGACTTCTAGAACTCGAGATATGGGTTGAACACTGAACAATGTCTATGTTGCAGGACAGATTTGGACTTATTCGTTGTTGCTGCAATTTAGATTTGAAAACGGCCTTTTTAAATCTTGGGCTCCCATGAAAGTTTTAGGCTTATGTCTTAGCTTTCCATCCATATATAGCAGACCTAAATCCAAGATCTACAGCTCCAGATATGACCCAATGACCGAATAGTGTTCTAGTTTGAACTGAATAACATCACTTTTCTAAGTTTGGCCCTCTCTTTGTCTTTTAAATTTCAGTAGTTAAACTCATCAATCAATCCTTTGATTTATGTGATAGGCCTGCATTTAAGATGAACATTTACTATAAATTAAAGGTATTTTATAGTATTAGACTTGTTACTATAAAATATGCTTTCATTAAAGAGTTATTGATAGTTCAAGTGCAAAATGATGATATAAAACCTTGATAAATATGCACTTTTAAGTACTAATCACCCCCCCTAACCAGCTTATTACTAGTCACTAGTAGTCAAAGCGTTTAAATAGAAAAACAATTTGCAAATTTCACAAAACAAGGCATTCATCATTCAACTTCCATTAATCTATTGAGATAAACAAACTCTCATTAAATTTATATATATTTGCTCAATACATTTTTAAAATAATATTAATAAACCTTCTTTTTTATGTGTTAAATGTATGAATACATAGATCATGGGGCTTTTATTGGAAGAAAACAATATTTTGTTCTAATGTTTAAGGTTAACTTCCTTGGGTTTGGATTATTATCTTCTCTCTTTTTTTTTTGAATATATATACATATAACTTAAAAAGCAATGCATCTTTAACCCATGTAACGAGCTTTCAGCTAATGACTCCCAGACCAGTTGATTTTAGGGCATTAGGTATTGAGACACCCCTACAAACTTAGTAACTCGGGTTGTAGATACTAATACGTAGATAGTGCAATGTTTGATTCCCTTAAGCTTTTCTCCTTAACCCATGTACCAAGCGTTGGGTCAATAGCTCTAAAGTTAGTTGACTTTAGGGTATTAGGTGTTAAAACACCCCTTTAGGCTTAATTTCTTAGGTTAGGGAGGCTACGAAACCAAACATATTTATGTTTTTATTATCAACAATTTTTTTTTTGTTTTTTTGTTTTTTTGCAAATTATATACTATCTATTTCCCTTAGTTGTTACCTTTAACAAAGAACATCCAATGCGCAACTCATAATCATATGTTAAGGTGTGTGTGTGAAAATAAAGGTTTAAAAATACTTGTTAAATGAGTATATAAGCTGAATTAAGTGATAATAATGCAAGAGTTTGTAAACCTAAATATTTTAAGAAGTATTCTGATAGACCTTGATAAGAATATTTACTAAGATGTGTCTCAAAAGTCAATCCTACTCTGCCATCCTAATAACAGTTTTGTCAAATGGTTTTATTAAAAACAAAAGCAATTAGATGGTTAGTTTTTTTTTTTTTATGTCAACTACTACCCTCTTCCCCCAACCAAAACGAGACATTGTCATTAATGTCCTAAAGTAGAAAAATAGAGTATAGAAGTCATCACCTAAAGCAGCGAACACTGACAATCTTGATATATATTTAAACAATTACAATAGATAACAAAATAGAAAAATATTATGCTATTAATAAAACTAAAAGACATAAATTTTTACAAACTATGACTCAAATCCAATCTAAGCTTTTTAGGGCTTTTCGTAGTTAACCAATTTATGCGACTCATAGAGGGATCAATTACATCAATGAAATACTATAGTTGGTCAATCAATTGTTCAGCAGTAGCAGTAGAGTTTATGATTTGTCGTGCCGAATATGTTTGAAATTTTTGTTCCACGACATGATCAAGAAAAGACAACAAATTATCATAAAAACCAATAACATTTAACAGACTTATGGGTTTATGGTGAATGTGCAGATGAGCCCAAGAGGAAATATGAAATATCTCTTCCAATGTGTCTAGACCAGCTGGTAAGGCAATGAAGGCATCAATATGGTTAAACATTGCATTCATTTGATCAAACATTGTGGAGACCTGTAGTTCCTCTCCAATTGTTTTTCCAATGATGTTCTTTTTTGCTAAAGCTTTGGGGACGACCCCCAAAACTTGACAACCTCCTAAAAATGCAACTATTGACACACTCCCCCATTAACCCAATGTTGCCCCCTATACTAAATGAATCTTTCTCTCAACTAGTACCTGACTAAGATGATTTGCTGATTCTAAAAACTCTATTTCCTTCCCGGGACTGGATCCGCTAAAAACACAAAGATTTCTTAAGTGATGACTTAAGGAACCTACCATTTCTACACACTTCTATATCTGTTGAATGTATGGGTTGAGTATAAATGAAAGGAAGGAAGAGAAGATTTTATAGATGATAAATTAAAAAGGCAATCATACCACCTATATGTATGTCAGCTAGAGTCTCACACTCTTTCTATCTCTTTTTATTTATTTATTTACTTATTTTGAAAAAGCATGTGTATGTACAGGTAGTTGTGATTGTGGTTCACATCTTCCCTTGGTTTTATTTCAAGAACAGCTTAAACGCCCTATATGGGTCGAGGATAGGCTTCCCATCCAATTTTCTTAAAAACTAGCAAACAAGGTCTTTTTTAGTTAGATTCCCAAGACTAAGTCGAGCATGTTCTTTATGAAAATGTGGCCATAAATCATGAATTGCATGATGCACATCTCCATTAGGGTGCGTCTCAAGAGTCAATAGAAGATTATCTAAAGACCCCTTACTCAGGCCATCCTTAATGAATTGTATTTTATCTTCATGGTTTGTTGATATCATTCCTAAAGAATGACATGTCACATTAAAAGTCCATCTGGCCATTTGTGACAGAGTTTTAGTTGTTTTAAACGACGTTTCTTTGCAAAAGTACTTTTACCTATTCTAGGCATGTATGAAATGAAAGAATTGGAGGACTCACCTGATAATCAAACCTTTGCTTCAATTAGCCAGCGAATATCTTCAGGAATTCCATGGTTCATTAACAACCTCAATCTTGCACATTTACCACAATAAATTTTTGTAATCGCATTCTAATGCAGAGTAGGAAAATACTTTTTTAATTTTTCAAGAGTGGTGTCCATTTTCAAATGAGAATTGGAGGAGAGATTCAAAGAAAGGGGAAAGAGCAAAGAGTTGCACAAATATATACACAAATATTAGTTATCATAGGAAACTAAAAGAACCAATTTAAGAGTCATGGAGCACCGTTATCCGCCATTTGACCAGGGTGAGAGAGACTGGCAAAACAAAAGTCACACCAAAAAGAAACATAAAAACAATGTGAGAAAAAGAATTAATCTTTATATACAGGATCACCCAATTCAATAGAGTAATGTTCAACTGAAAAATTGTCAAAGTAAACTTTCAAACAATGTCCATTTACCTTGAAAACATTTTCATTCTTTGGGTTCTTGATATCACAGGCTCCATATGGATACACATGTTTCATAATAAAAGGACCGCTCTATCTTGATCTTAGTTTTCCAGGAAATAAATGGAGTCGAGAATTATAAAGCAAGACTTTTTGACGAACATTGAATGCTTTTCTTAGTATTTTCTTCTCATGAAACTCTTTGATTCTTGCTTTATAAATTCTTGAATTTTCATATGCATCATTTCTTATTTCCTCAAGCTCATTTATTTGTAATTTTTGTAGTTGACTAGCATCATCAAGGTTTGAATTGAAAGCTTTAATAGCCCAATAAGCTTTACATTCAAGTTCTACAGGCAAGTGACACGGTTTTCCATAAACTAATCTATAAGGTGACATACCTAATAATGTTTTATAAGCAGTTCGATAAGCCCAAAGTACATCATTAAGTCTTGAAGACCAATCTTTCCGATTAGGGTTCACTGTTTTCTCCAAGATCTATTTGATCTCCCTATTAGCAAGTTCTAAATGTCCACTCATTTGAGGGTGCTAAGGGGTGGCAACTTTGTGTGCGATTCCATATTTCTTCACTAAAGACTCAAATGGCTTGTTGCAGAAATGTATTCCACCATCACTTATCATGGCTCAAGGGATTCCAAATTGACTTAAAATGTTTTCTTTCAAAAACTTTATCACTGTTTTGTGATCATTGTTACGACTTGGAATTGCCTCTTTCCATTTTGAAACATAATCTACTGCGATTAATATGTACAACAAACCAAATGATGGAGGAAATGAACCCATGAAATCTATACCCCAACAGTCAAAGATCTCAATGACAAGAATAGGATTTAAAGGCATCATGTGATGTTTTGAAATAGATCCCAACTTTTGATAATTTTCACAAGTCTTGCACAATACATGTGAATCCTTGAACATGGTGAGCCAATAAAATCCACTTTGTAAGATTTTTGCAGTTGTCTTTCTTGATGAGAAATGACCCCTACATGCCTTAGAATGACAATTTAATGACACTACTTACCTCATCGTCAGGAATGCATCTTTGAAATATTTGATCAAGACAATATTTGAATAAATAAGGGTCATCCCAATAAGAGTTCTTCACTTCGTTCAAGAACTTTCTTTTGTCTTGGGTACTCCAATGAGCTGGCAATTGTCCTGAAATAAGAAAATTAACAATATTAGCAAACCAAGGCATTGTAGAGACAGAAAATAAAGATTCATCAGGAAAGTAGTCATCAGTTGGTGTGATGTCAGATCTCGAATCGGTTGTCAATCTTGACAAATGATTTGCGACAACATTTTCGATGCCTTTCTTGTCTTTGATTGTGATATCAAATTCTTGAAGTAACAAAATCCACCGCACCAATCTAGCATTATAATCTTTCTTAGAGAGAAGATATTTCAATGATGCATGATCACTAAAAACGATAATAGGTGAGCCAACAAGATAAGATCTGAACTTGTCACATGCAAATACTACTGCAAGTAATATTTTTTCAGTGGTAGTGTAATTCATTTGAACACTATTTAAAGTTTTACTTCCATAGTAAATCACATAATATTTCTTATCTTTTTTTTGTCCCAAGACAGCACCCATGGCATAATCACTAGCGTCACATATTATTTTAAAAGGTAGTGATCAATCAGGAGGTTGAATGACAGGAGCAGAAGTAAGCAAGATTTTAAGTTTAACAAAAGCTTTTTCACATTGTTTAGTCCATTCAAAAATATTTTCCTTCGTTAGAAGGTTACACAATGGTTTAGATATTGCACAAAAATCTTTGATGAACCTTCTGTAAAAACCAGCATATCCTAAGAATGATCTAACATCTTTAACAGATTTTGGTGTTGGTAAGTTGGCAATTAACTCGATTTTAGATTTGTCAACCTCAATACCTTTCGATGAAACAATGTGACCAAGTATAATGCCGTTTGTTACCATAAAGTGACATTTTTCCCAATTTAGTACAAGATTCTTCTCTTTACACTTGTTCAAAACCTTTTCCAAGTTAGTTAAACAATCAATAAATGAATCACCAAAAACAGAAAAATCATCCATAAAAATCTCAAGAAAACGTTCAACCATATCACTGAATATGCTAAGTATGCATCTTTGAAATGTGGTTGGTGCATTACATAATCCAAAAGGCATTCTTAGATATGCAAAAGTACTAAATGGACATGTGAAAGTAGTCTTCTCTTGATCTTCCAATGCAATTTCAATTTGGTTGTAACATGAATAGCCATCTGCGAAACAATAAAATTCATGACCTACAACTCTTTCTAGGTTAAAGGGAAATGATATTTTCTAGTCATTGAATTAAGTTTTCTATAGTCAATGCACATGTGCCAAGTAGTAATAGTCCTAGTTGGAATTAACTCATTTTTCTCATTTGTTATCACAGTGAGTCCAGACTTTTTGTGTACAACTTGGGTAGGACTTACCCATTTGCTATCAAAAATAGGATAAATGATTCCTTTATGTAGAAGCTTAATGACTTCATTTTTCACTATTTCTTTCATATTAGGATTAAGCCTTCGTTGCATTTCTCTAGAGGGTTTGGCATTTTCCTCCAAATAAATCATGTGTGCAAATCAAAGGGCTAATTCCTTTTATGTCAGCTATGGTCCATCCTAATCCATTTTTGTGCATTTTTAGAGTTTGTAATAACTTACCTTCTTGATGTGCATTAAGTTTTGAAGAGATTATTACTGGAAAAGTTTTATTTTCTCCCAAAAATGAGTATTTGAGATTGAATGGTAACGGCTTCAAATCAGGTTTTGGTGGTTGAACACTTGAAGGTATGGACTCAATTGATCGTGATGACAATTCTTCAATTTGTGATCTCCAATTACATGCCTTTGCTTCTTCCTGAAAATAGACCATTTACAACTCATCAGGTTCATCAATCTCAATTTCACTAGAAGTGGTTTGAAATTGATCATGAAATAATTTTTCAATAAAGTCCACTTCTTGTAAATCATTATCATCTCCAGGTTGCTTGCAAATGTTGAAAATATTCATCTCCAATGTCATGTTTTCAAATGATAGCTTCATCAGTCCATTCCTACAATTAATCAATGCATTAGAAGTTGTAAGAAATAGACATCCTAAAATAATAAGAATTGAATTACATGCTTCAACAGGTTGTGTATCCAAGACAACAAAATCTATAGGGTAAATGAATTTATCAATTTGTACTAACACATCCTGAACTATTCCTCTAAGCATTTTTACAAATCTATTAGCAAGTAAAAAAGTTACAAAGGTTGGTTTTAACTCACCTAGATTAAGACTTTGAAAGACTGAATATGGAAGTAAATTTACACTAGCTCCAAGATCAAGTAAGGCTCTTTCAATTTTATGTTCTCCAATAAAACAAGAAATTATAGGATAACCAGGGTCATTATATTTCAAAGCATTATTGTTCTGAAGAATAGCACTTAGTTTTTTGGCTAAAAATGCTTTCTTTTCACATTCAGTTTTCTCTTCACAATGCAAAGATCTTTCAAAAATTTAGCATAGGAAGGCACATGTTTAATAGCATCCAACAAAGGTATATTGATCCTTACATGTTTGAAAGTTTCAAAGATTTCAGAGTTGTGATTGACTTTCTTTTGTTTGGTCATGGCATAAGGAAATGGAAGTGCTGGTAGGGAATCAGTCTTTTCTTTGCAATGTTCAGATTCAACCCCTTCCTTACCATCAGAGATTCACTCATCATCTTTCTCATAAGTTTCAAGAGTGGGTTTTTTAATAACCTTACCACTACGAAGAGTGATGATTGATTTGACTTGATCTATGTGTTGGCTTCCGAAACTACTTGCATTTGCATTGTATTGCCCTTTGGATTTTGTTGTGGTTGAGATGGAAACTTACCTTTCTCTTGAAAACTGAGAGCATATGTGAATTTTGCAACAAAATCTTTAAAATTTGTCATGCTTTGCGCAAGTTGAGTGTTGATTGTTTCTTGCTTTTCAATGAATACATGCAATGTTTTCTCAAGATTTCTTCTAGGAGGTGGAGCATAAGGAGGTGCATATCCATAAGAATTTTGGAAATTATGGTGTGCTTGAAATGATGGCTGTGAAGTTTGTGCATTATTATTATCACTCTTCCAACTTAAATGTGGGTGGTTTCTCCAATCAGAGTTGTATGTTTGCGAGTATGAGTTATGATTGGGCCTTTGAAAACTGTTTAAAGCATGAGTTTGTTCATGGAGGCATTCCTTGAAAAAAGACAAAGTTGGACAGTCATTGGTTGCATGTTCATTTGTTTTACATATTTGACACACAATGTCTTGAACAGATTTTAATTGACCACTTTTTTTCAATTCTAGTGCCTCGACTTTTCTAGCTAAAGATGCAAACTTGGCTTGAAGGTCATAATCTTTCATAAGGCTATACATGCCTCCACTACATGTATGAGGTTAGGTTTTACTTGATTCCTCATAAGTGCCTGTAGTGTCCCAATTTTGCATATTTTCAGCTAGCAAGTCTAGGTACTTCATTGCTTTATTAGGGTTTTTATCTTTAAAAGTTAAATTGCACATCAATTCAACCATTTGCCTATCTTTAGGTGTTAACTCTTTATAAAATTGTGAAACCAATCTCCATGTTTCAAAACCATGATGAGGGCAAGTATGAAGCAAATCTCGATACTTATCCCAACATTGGTAAAATGTTTCACCTGGTTTTTGAGTGAAAGTGGTGATTTGTCTTTTGAAAGAGTTAGTTTTGTGAGATGGAAAAAACTTCTTTAAAAATTGTTGATTCATTTCATCCCAATCATGAATGGATCCTAATCTAAGATTTTGTAGCCATGTTTTAACTTTATCTTTTAATGAAAAAGGAAAAAGCTTTAATTTCATGGTATTCATGCTACAATTTAAGTCATTATAGATGTTATAAACTTCTTCAAATTCTCTCAAATGCAAGTATGGATTTTCTAGATCTAAGCCATGAAAAGAAGGTAAAAGTTGAATAATGCTTGGCTTAAAATTAAAATGAGATGCATCATGTAACAACCCAGCTTTCCAAGCCCAAGACAATAGTAAATTTTATATATATATATATATATATATATATATATATATATATATATATATATATAATACACATGGTGCCGGCAATCAGTGAATCTGAATCCTCACATCATCAAAATACAATCCATACAATCAACATTTCATTTAAAAGTGATTCTTACACAAACACGTAATATTAAGGTTGTATGATTTGAAGTTCATATTAAAAATATATACATAGACATGAGTTTGCATTCCTATCCTACTAATAACCATAACAATTTTAAATAAAAATGATCTAATAAAAGTTATACATTCAGTGCATTGATCCATACAAAATACATTGTGATTTAGAATGCATCTACATAGTTCCTTGCAAAAGTATGTTCCCGAGTATCGGGTTTCCTAAACATCTCGTTGGTGTGATGTCCCTGCAGCAGTACAAAACATTTAAGAGAATGCAAATACTTAATAATAATAATAATGGTAACTAACGGTCTGGAAATTAAATGAAGCATTAACATTTATAATTTCTTCATGTATTTGATATAACAGCTAGTAGTACATATAGATACACAAGTTTTCGGATGTCATTCGCCGAAACTAATCATTCATTTGTCCCAGCCATCCATCCGGATGCCATAGCGAAGGCTGCGTCGCTGCAGATCCAGAATCGGCAGCGGAAACTGTGTCGCTGCTGATTTCTGTATCGGCAACGAAAACTAGGTTGCTGTCGATTTCTGTATCGGCAGCGAAGACTGCGTCACTGCCGATCCAGAATTGACAGCGGAAATTGGGTCGTTGCCGATCCAGAATCGGCAGCGAAAACTGGGTCGATGCTGATTTCTGTATCGGCAGCGAAGACTTTGTCGCTGTCGATCCAGACTCGGCAACGGAAACTGCGTCGCGCCCATTTCTGCATCGGCAGCGAAATCATTCCTTTATCTCGGCCATCCAACCGGATGCCATTAGCCGAAGCTAATCATCCCTTTATCCCGGCCATCCATGTGGATGCCATTAGCCAAAGCTAATCATTCCTTTATCCCGGCCATCCATTCGGATGCCATTAGCCAAAGCTAATCAACCATTTATCAACATTTAAACGTTCGACAAATCTAATATCAGTTCTAACAATATGATAATACTCAAGTTAAAATATTTCAATATTCAACGTATGAAAAGAAAAGGTGCAAGTCACCTACCTGCTCCACCTGAGGGTTGTTCCTGTCTTGATGATGGTCCAATCCTGACCGCACCACCTAAGACATCAATGGTCACAAATCAGCACAATTGTATTTATTTTATTTTTGAATCATATTCATCATCACACTTATTTCAAGAGTTCATATGTTCACATTCAAGTGTTCCATATTTTACATCATCATATCATGAAATTGTTACTAGCATTTAAGTCATTCCTGCCAGGAGGCTTATTGTAGAAATCGGCAGCGAGAACTGGTTTGCTGCGGGCTACCCAATTCGGCAGCGAGAACTGTTTCGCCGCAGGCTGCCAGTTCGGCAGCGACAACTACATCGCTATTGGTGCCATAGTTTCGCTGCACAACGCACAACTCGGCAGCGAATATCAATTCGCTGCAGGAAGTTCAGTTTCGACAGCGAAATAGAATTTCGCTGCACAACACACAAATCGGCAGCAAATATCAATTTGCTGCAGGAAGTTCAGTTTCGGCAGCGAAACAGAATTTCGCTGCACAACACACAAATCGGCAGCAAATATCAATTCACTGCAGGAGGTTCAGTTGCGACAGCGAAACAGAATTTCGCTGCACAATACACAAATCGGAACCATCAATTTCAGCACATAATTCTTCAACAAAATTCCAGTAGAACACACACATGGAAAACCATCAATTACAGCATATAATCTTTCAATAAATTCCAGCATAACACATTAATTTCAGCACAACAACATCACAGCAGAACACATTAATTTCAGCCTAACAAAACCCCAGCAGAACACATCAATTTCAGCCTAACAAAACCCCAGTAGAACACATCAATTACAGCCTATAATCTTTCAACAAACCCCAACAGAAAACATAAATTTCAGCATAGTAAAACCCCAGCAGAAACACACATGCATGCTGGCCCACCCCATAGCTAAAGCCAGCCCTCTACCATGATTTGTTATTTCCATTTTTATTTATTTTTTTCTTTGTTAGATGTTCTGAAATTGGCTTCATTTCATTTCAGTTTCCTTGTTCTCCTAGTTAATTTTAGTTTCCTTCACAGCTGGCTTAGATCTTAGATCAATTTTTCTTAGGGTTTTCTTCTTCATTTCCGTTTCTGGTCTTAAGGGGAAGAGGAAAGGAGTTTCATGACCCATATCTTTTGAATTTAACTAAGTTTGAGGAGGGTTTGACACTATTCTTTTCTCCTCTCCTGCTGGTTCTCCTCCTCCTTCTTCTTCTCATATGTTCCAGCCCTTTTTTTCCTTTCCTTTAGGCAGTTGTCCACTCTTCTCTCAAGGTCTCATTTTTCCCTCTCACGTTTACAAGCACTCTCTACTGGTTTGATTTAAGTTTCTGTTGTGAAAGAGGGAGAGAAGAACGACATGCAGCTGCTGTTTTTGGAAGAAGATGGGTCATCCTCTCTCTCCACCTTCTATTTATACTCCTCATCAAATGAAGTGGGTTGTTTGGGGGTTGGTTTAGATGTATTCTTATCCTTGTTTTGGTCTATCTAAAACCGGTTTTACCCCTCCCTCCCAGCTCTGCGTTGCTGTCGATCGAGAAATCGGCAACAAACACTGCATCGCTGCCGATTTCTACCTCGGCAGCGAAAACTGCGTCGCTGCTAATCCAGAAATCGGCAGCAGAAACTGCATTGCTGCCGATTAAGAAATCGACAGCAAAAACTGTGTCCCTGCTGATTTTTGTATCGACAGCGGAAACTAGGTCGTTGCCGATCCAGAATCGGCAGCGAAGATTGCATCGCTACCGATCTAGAATCGGCAGCTGACACTGCGTCGCTGCTGATTTCTGCATCGGCAGCAAAAACTGAGTCATCGTTTCCCTCTCTCTCTCTATATATATATATAGATATATTCATTTGGGTGTTTACACATCAGGAGGGAAAACTATGCATGAGGGTGCACTTGTTCTTGTGGGATTCATGTGGTCTAAAAGTGTTCTAACGTGGTTATTCTCATTATGAAGTGACTGGTTATCTTCTTTGGCCATATTTTCTGAAAATGATGAGGATACACTACAAAGTCTACCACTTAATGTACGTGACCAAACACTCATGCACATGTAGAAAGAGAATAAAAGGATGAAGAAAACAAAAGGAAAAAAAACAAAACAAAAGAAACAAAGTTAGATACAAGAAAAGTGAAAAGAGAAAATAAAATAAATACTATAATTTGTATAAGAATTTACCTTTCCTGCATAGCACCAAAAACTTGACACGACCAAAAGATTGATGTCTTCTCCCAAGCGTAAGAGTGTCGAAGTAATAAATAACCCGGCAAGACCGGGGTCAAACCACAGGGAGGTTAATTGTATAAATTTTAGACAACAATAACAACAACAACAATAACAGTAATAATAATAGAGATAATAATAATAATAATAATAATAATAATAATAATAATAATAAAGAAGTTGATAAGAACTTTGAGATGGAAGATTAAACAGTGATAAAAACAAATGTCAAGGTTAGAGAATCCACTAATGGTATTTCAAACAAGTATAGTATAAACTCTTATTATTCAATTGGAAACCACACACAAAAGAGGTTCCAATCGGATGATTTGTTATTAATAGCTCATTATAAATTGTTAACATGATCATATTAATTTTCTTATTTAAGTAACACCAAACTTTTAAATATTGTCAGAAATTCATGATGCCTACAACACAAATATAGATTATACCATACGGTTGGGCGATGAGAGTGATAAGCATTTGTTGTACCAAGTGTTATACAACACAAATATAGATTAACCATTTAACAAGCAAGGTATTAAGAATTAATAAGATAAAAAGATAAGACATTTAATATTAAACATTAAGGTCCATGTTGAGTGTACACTATATTTATTCTTACACCATTAGTGTAACCTTTTCATCTTGACATAATAAACTTAGCTAAACATAATGAAGAAGAGAAACATAAATAGACAAAATAATAATATAAATAAGATACAAGTTCACTAAGTAAAGGAAAGAAAATGAAAAGCATAAACAAGATATTAATGAAAACAAAACTTAAGGATTATAAAAAATATAAAGAGAAAGAGCAAGAGCAAGTTTTTGATCTGAACCACCAAGCTCTTAAATAAGCCAAAATTAATATTTAAATGTCTCCTTTTATAGGCTAAAATTTGGAACTATTGATTGGATGACTAATTGTTGAGTGGGTAGCCAACTCTTGACTTGGTGAAAATTCTTATCTTCTTGTATGAATAAAACGTCATTGCTAACATCAGAAGTGGAACCAACTGTACCATGAAAGTTATAGGAAATTGTCTTATCTTTCTAGGAATAAAAAATTAAGGTCATTTGGACATCTAGAACTCGAGATATGGGTTGAACACTGAACAGTGTCTAGGCTGCACGACAGATTCAGATTTCTTTGATGTTGTTATAATTTGGACTTAAAAACAGCCTTTTTAAATCTTGAAATCCATATGAAAGTTGTAGGCCTATGTCTCACCTTTCCATACATATAAAGCAGGCCTAAATCCGAGATCTACAGCTCCAGATATGACCTAATTACCAAACTGTGTTTCAGTTTGGACTGTACCAACATCTCTTTTCTAAGTTTGGCCCTCTCTTTGTCCTTTCAATTTCAGTACTTAAACTCATCAATCAATCTTTTTATTTATGTGATAGGCCTGCATTTAAGATGAATATTTACCATAAATTAAAGGTATCTTATATTATTAGATATGTTATTATAAAACATGTTTTAGTTAAGGAGTTATTGATACTTCAAGTGTAAAATATTAATATAAGACCTTGATAAAAATATATTGTTAAGTACTAATCATCATGCACTTTTTGTAAGTCCTTTTTACATAACCCATACTTATCAAATGCCCTAAGAATATAATCTTAACACTTGCAATTTCATATTTTTCCTTGTTCAAAAATGACTTATGTTCTCCAAGTCTACTCAGTACTTTAGATGAGTGCATTATATGGTCTTCCATGCTTGTATTGAAAACAACAATATCATATAAATATTTAACCATAAAGTCATCCAAAAATTCATATAGCACATAATTCATCAAATTACAAAATATTGCTTGAGTATTGGTTAAGCTAAACAACATAACCAAGAACTCATATATATCATCACACTTGTTTTGTGCTCATCCCTCTTAGCAATCCTCACTTGCTAATAACCAAACCTTAAATCTAATTTTGTAAAGACAATCAACATCTTCATATTGTCCCAATACTTGCGTAATGATAATCAATATCTTCATATTATCCTAACACTTGCGTAATGACAGTCAACATCTCCCTTTGTTGACTTGATTCCCCATCATAAGTTACTGTTGCGTATTGGGTTGACATGCATGATTGTTTCTTCACCTTTATTTTCATTGGCCATAATAGCATTAAGTTTCTTTCTTTTTAGACATTCCCTTTATGTAATATGGTCCATCACACATGAAATAACCTGCATTTGATTTGGATTATTTCCCTAATTCAACTGGTTGCTTGCCTTTGCCCTTGTTATTGGAAGTCTTAAATCCTTCACCAAATATTTTATTCTTCTTCTTATCTTCCCTCTTATATTTTGTCTTGGATTTCAAAAGGATTGCAACAAAACCATTTTTTACCATTATCTTGAAATTAACTAACCCATCTGCAACACCGATAGTAAAAGACTAGTCAACCACCTTTTTTCACCTTAATTTTGCTTGTGGCCAAGGCTGCAACCTCTATAGAAAGCTAGATAACTTGTCCTCTTTACACATATTTTCAATATAAAAAAAATGAGAGAATTAAAGTCTTTTATATATTCCCAAATAGACTTCTCATATTTCAACATTTTTAAGTCTTTTTATGCGATCTAGTATGTTGACAAAAAAATATTTCTTCAACAATCTTGGCCACATTAAAGCATTGCTCTATATTCCATATTTGTTTCCAATTATTTAGAACTTTGAATCCCACCGAATGGTTTTGGTTATGACAGTTTAAGTTTAGAAATGCGAATATGTGTCACTACCCTTTTCAAAACAAAAATTACATCCTTAGTAACCTATAATTTTTGGCTTGTCTTTGTTGCAAGTTTAACATACTGTCCATTATCCTTTTCATTGATTTTAATAGACAATTAAGTATATCATCGATCGATCATCATAATATTTAGGGATTGACCCTATCTAGCCTTTTAGGTTTGCCAACCTTTATCCAAATACTTTCATACCTTATGACATATGAAGTCAAGCCAATAACTTTGTGAACTTTCCAACAACGACTTTAACATAATTATTTTTTATTTTATCCCAAACGTAATCACGGTCTGATACCACATGTCACAAGGTCAAGATTTTCATCATAATTTCAATCCTTAAGTTGCAGCCTAATCCCCCACTAGAGTAAGCCATTTTCTACAAATCCATTTTTGTTTTGCCTATATTCTAAGTGTTTCACATACCTAAGAGGCTTTCTCCAATCTCTTATTTGTTATAAACAAGTAGAAGAAAACTTGTAAATAAGAACATAACAATGCACAAGTTTATAGAGAAAATCTCAACCTTTATAACTCTTATTAAAGGAAACAATACACAAGTCTTTCTTATGTGTGCAATGTATATACTATGTATGCTACAAACTAATTATGAACTATTTATAAATAGTTTATATGAAATGTTACAACTAAAAACTATTTCTCAAGGCTAAGGATAAATCTAGCCAATGTTCCACAAAACTAGTAATTGTCGATAACTATAAATAACTATCCCAACCGTTTCAATCTTCCTTGGCCTGCCTCACACAAATCACTATACCAATATGTCAACATCCATAATGCCATAATAAATGTATTTCTACATATTTTGGGCAGTGTCAAACATGAACCTAGTATCCATACAAAACATTATTCATATTATTTACCGAATCTACCACTATCCATGCAGGTTGCCACTGACTGAGGCATCTTTGTATCAATGTTTTTGTTAGTGTGATCTCACACCTAGGTTTGTAACATATTTCATTTTCTAGCAAATATCATGTATGCTTGACATGTTTTTATCTTCACCTTAAAGCTCACATTTAAAAGTCATTCCCTACATAAAGTATTAGGAATGATTATGTAGCAATGCCATGCATGTGTGTGTATGGCTTTAGCTAAAGGGCTTTGCTCATTTTGGACCTGGCTTAGGATGAGTTTGTGACCCACATGCCTAGGGCGAGCTGGAAGTGAGCTCACTCTAGGCTGCTTAAGGTAAATGGGGCACTAGCTTGCCATAGGTTAGGATTAAGACAAGTAACCTAGTATGAGATCGGCTGAGCCAACCTAGGTCGCTTGGGCCTAACCTAATCTTTCTCTCTCTACAATTTTTTTTCTCTTCTTTATTTATTTGCACACAATCCTATAATTCTTTTTATAACAAATACCCTCATGGTCTAATAACATTATTCTCAAACCCGTACTCTTTATTGGACAACAACGTAGCCACTTGGGTGACCTTTATTACAGCAAATGAAGCTCGCTCACTTGTTTCACAAGCTGAGAATCTTTAACATTCGTCAGTCCAGCACTAGCTGTGCATGATGAATTATGATAGCATTGTCCCTCAACCCGTGAAAGGTAAGTCATACAATAAGTTTTTTAAAAAAACATCAATACGCCAACTCTCACTTTGCACAAAAATACCTTCACTTCTTATTTTTTTACTTGCTTTTCACTTGAATAACCAAAATAAAAAAATTAACTTAAACATTATAGAATTTGTTTTACAGGCAATGTTAATCCACACAAGTGCAACCCAATTCATTATTAGCTGTGGAAAAGCTAGGAGTTTTTCTCATAATTTATCAATAATTAAAAAGATTTATTTCTTTAGGATCAATATGAAGAAATTTTATTAACTTAAATTCATTAGAACGAATAGGAAAAAACTCTCTTCTGATAATATTATACCAACTGGTCCAAACCTTAAAAGAGAGTGCATACTCCTAACGTAGAAAAATAATAGAGAATGACAATCATCATAACATCAAGGACAGACTTATAAATTCATAAAAATAAAAGGGCCAAAGGTAAATAAAGGCAAAGTGAAAAATCTAGGGTGCGTCCAGTCCCACTTTTGCTCTGACCCGATCACTATTTTTAGATTCCGGCAAGCCATCCCCCTTCTCTCTCTCCCTAACACTTCCATAATCTCGGTCTAGGGTTTTTGAAGAAACCATAATGAGAGGATTATTAAACAAGCTCGTTTCTTGCTCTCTTTCCGTCGCTGGCAAATGGCAGCACCAGCAGCTCCGCCGCCTCAACATCCACGAATATCAGGTCAACTCTCCCTCTCCTCCTCCCCTTTATGCATCACTGTGCGAACTAATCTGTAAATTTAGATCCTTGTATCTGTGATTTTCTGCACGATAATTCTTTTTTGTCTTTTTAGTATAATTCGCAAGAAATTGAAAGCAAAATTCAAGCTTTTTTTTTGTTTGTTAATTAGAAAGATTATGTAGTTCTATTTTCCTTTTGTTTTACTTATTTTTTTCTTTCGGTGAAGCTGTTGAATGTGAGTTTGAATTTATTTAATTTTTTTTTAATATGCGTTTGTTTGAGATATTTAGCAGTTTGGAATACTAGATTTGTTTGATCTGATGCGGTAATTGATGGAAGCTGTTACTGCTGTGCTATTGTTTTATTTTTATAGGGAGCTGAATTGATGGGCAAATATGGGGTCAATGTCCCGAAAGGTGTAGCTGTCTCTTCTCTTGATGAGGTTAAAAAGGCTATCCAAGATGTATTTCCTGGCGAAAGCGAGGTAATTCCAATCAGCATTGCTCCAAATATTTGCCAATGATTCAATTTTTATTTCCCAAGAAATGTTGGGGAATAGAAGAAAAAATTAGTTGCGAGTGTTTCCGTGTTAAATTATGGAATGAGACAATAAATGCAATAAATTTAGGTTGTTCTTTCTGTAATTAAGTTTTCTAATAATGTGCTATTCAAAGATTAGTTTTGTTTTATCTTGTTGCTACTGCGAAACTAATTGATGCTAACTTCGACTCTGGTGCAGTTGGTGGTTAAGAGTCAAGTCCTGGCTGGTGGACGTGGATTAGGAAAATTTAAGAATGGTTTTCAGGGTGGAGTTCACATTGTTAAGGCTGACAAGATTGAAGAAACAGCTGGTAATGAAGATTGGCTTCTCTCTGTCTTTTGTTGTTTGTCTTTTTGTTGAATGAAAGGCATAGCTCCTGGTTTGCTTTGATGGATTAACCAATTATTTTGTTTTATATAATTGAGAAAGTGTAGTTCTTTTAATGCAGGAAAGATGCTTGGTCAGATACTTGTTACTAAACAAACTGGTTCCCAAGGCAAAATTGTCAGCAAGGTTTGGCATCAATGGGCCCTTACAGAACTAATTTGTTGCATAGTCTTTGATCAATTTGTGCATGGTTAGCTGTTTTCATGGCATATCAGTTGCCTGTTAGTAGCTCCTACTTTGTGTGGTTGGATGATTTTAAGACTTGATTTGGGTATGTCATGATTTTACTATGAAGTGAGTTAAAGAATCATAAATGCTTGTGAATGAAGAGACACTTGAGTTTTTTACCGGAAAACTAGGGGGATGTGGAATGAGAAGATTTCAATGGTCTCATTTGATGATTATGTTGCATGAGATATTTGGATGCCTGTCTTGTAATATTTAAGATACCGTGATAAGATGAACTCTACTTAATAAAAGAATAATGTTCATGGTATTATTTTTGCAATTGCATTTGAGCTCCATTTCTCGAGCATCTCACATTTTGTGTTTGTTATTTATCTTCTAATTATATGCGATGTTCATTTTAGTCCTGCCCATATGCATCCTTCAGAAGTTTGGCCTTATGGACACCCCATGTTTTAGGCCTACTAAACCAGTGTTCGTATTTCAATCTTTTTTTCATGTTAAAATGATCTATTTGCTGTCATGCACAACTATCATATGAGATTCGACTCATATAGGATCTCTCTCATCTATTTTTAGGCATAGATGGACTGATTGTGAACTGTTAGCTACATTTTTTGGACTCATTGTGTATTGTAAACAGTGAAAATTATGAATCTGGCTATAAGGTTTTACTTGGTTAGTCTTCCAATTCTTGTTGGCTCGGGGCCAATTATTGTTGGTTAACTCATTGATGCATGCTTAACATGGAAAACTTGTTGGTTGATGAGAAGAATGTGTATTGATTGCTGTTGATAAAATGTCCATATCTTGTTTCTTATGTTATTTAATTTTCAGATAATTGATGGCTGCAATACTAATATCAATATTCACTTTGCAAATCAAAAAAAGAAAAATGGCTAGAATGGAGTTGATTTCTCCTTGTACAGTTATCTTCATCCAGCAATATTTTCTTGAAAAGAAAGTGATTGTCTTGGGGATTGGTTTGAGGTTCAGTTAATTTCCTTTTCTTTTGCAGGTTTACCTGTGTGAAAAGTTATCTCTTGTCAATGAGATGTACTTTGCTATCATGCTGGATCGTACTTCAGCTGGTCCAGTACGTTTCACTCACTGATATGATTATTTGTGCTTTGTCTTTGGTTTATTAATTCTTTTTTCTATTCACTGACTGTAAGTTTGTCCTTTCTTATAAGCACTTGCAAAACTTGTTCTTAATTAAAGAAGCTTGCACACATATCTTTTTTTCCAGCTTATCATTGCGTGTAAAAAGGGGGGAACCAGCATTGAAGACCTTGCCGAGAAATTTCCTGACTTGATTATTAAGGTTTGTCATCCTTCTTCTTCTTCTTCTTCTTCTTCTAATGTTTTAACCAGGACTATCTGTGCAGTTTCTTCATTACTTATTGCTTAATTGTTTATAACTGATCCATTGTTGTTTCTGCATTCTGACAGGTCCCTATTGATGTATTTAAAGGAATTACTGATGAAGATGCTGCAAAAGTTGTAGATGGCTTGGCTCCAAAGGTTGCTGATAGAAGTAATTCGATTGAGCAAGTGAAGAAATTATATAAACTCTTCTGTGAGTGCGACTGCACATTGTTGGAAGTGAGCATAAATTCCTGCTAATGATGTGTTTATTTCTTTTTTGTTTTTTCAATGACTCCAAAATGCTAGTTTTGCATTTCCTTTTTCTATATGCGTATCTCATTGTGAACCCCTTTCCTCTCTGCTCAGATCAATCCCATTGCAGAGACTTCTGATAAGCAGTTGGTAGCTGCTGATGCTAAATTGAATTTTGATGATAATGCTGCATTTCGTCAGAAGGAGATATTTGCTCTCAGAGATCCAACACAGGAGGATCCTAGAGAGGTTTGCTATGTTTATTTTTTCCCTTACATGGGCAACTTCACTGGTTATGTGGAGAATGATGAAATGCTCCATTAATTGCTGTATCTTTTGGTTCCTTTTTGATCTTTCTATAGGTGGCTGCTGCCATGGCAGATCTAAATTATATTGGTTTGGATGGAGAAATTGGCTGCATGGTGAATGGTGCAGGATTAGCAATGGCTACAATGGATATAGTTAAACTGCATGGGGGAACCCCTGCAAATTTTCTAGATGTGGGTGGGAATGCTTCTGAAGGACAGGTAATATGTTTTATTTTGAAGTATTTTGATTTTACTTCTTTAATTATCCATTGGCCTCTCTCCTCGCCAATTTGTCTGAGGGAGTCCCTACTGTTGTCATCATATGTCCATGTTTTTATCCTTTTTATTTTTGCTGATGGAAATTTATCTGCAAGTTCAAATCATCATGCTTCTCTAAGAAAGCAATTTTATGAGTCAGGTGGTTGAGGCATTTAAGATATTGACTTCTGATGACAAAGTAAAGGCAATTTTGGTGAACATATTTGGAGGAATAATGAAATGTGATGTGATAGCAAGCGGAATTGTCAATGCTGCCAAACAGGTGAGTTCCTCATCAAATTATGTTCAGGTTTTAATCAAAACAATTACTACCTAGTTCATTCTAGCTTCTTTGTGCCACATCAGCACAATTACTGCCGTGTAGAGTTTTATGACAGATAAATTGTAAGCGTGGTCATTTCACAAAAATAAAAGAAAAAGAAAAAAAAACTAGAAGTTCCCACTTTTGAATAATATTGTTAAATATTTCATTTGATTTGGCAAGGCATTAACTTTCTCGGTCCTTTCTGAAAAGGTTGCTCTAAAAGTTCCAGTGGTTGTACGCCTTGAGGGAACCAATGTTGACCAAGGAAAGAGAATTCTGAAGGTAAATGTGAATTTTGATTATGGTATTCAATCATGTACACGCTCATTTGACTTCAGTCATGGATGTTCTATTTGAACTGCGATGGTAATTTTATCTTGATCATTAATATACACAGGAGAGTGGAATGGCACTAATCACAGCAGAAGATTTGGATGATGCTGCAAAGAAAGCAGTAAAAGCATCAGCTAGCTGAGGAATCAAGATACGAAGACCAATTTGTGTTCCTCCCTGTTCTTACAACTTCGGTGAATCAAATATATTGAAAGTTGAAAATAATATAGCCACTACAAAGGTTTATTGCCCCTCAAGATTTTTGTTTTTGTTAACCCACCCTTGTCATTGAGCTAGAAAATTGTGGTCTTATCTTTGATTGTGTTAGGCCATGAAATGGAGGGCTCCGAGCCTCTTTTCTTTTCTTTCTTTTTACTCCCGATGGTTTTGATGTTAAAAATAATTTTTTAAAAAATAAAAAAAATATTATTTTAATGTATTTTTAAGTGATAAGCAATTTGAACTGCTATTACTATTATAATTCCAAATAAAATATCTATCGTGGCTTTTCTAGAATCTCGTTTTTTTAATAGGTCACCATTTTTAAGTTGTGTTGAATTTTTATGGATTCTTGAATTCATTAAATTATCAAATTATCGGAGTTAATTTCTCTTTAATTTTGTATCTCTAGTCTTTTCTCTATAAAAAGAGTGGATGGATTTAATTTATTTAATTTTAAAAAAGTCAAAAGTAGACAAGAAAAAACATTAAAAATTCTTACTCTTTGGTGCCTCATTTGCTTCCTTTAGGTTTTTGTTGTTATAGAATAACAAAATATGAGCAACTTTTCCGGTTTGTAGGTCTTGATTGGAATGTTGTATCCTAATGATGTATTGTTGTTAAAATCATGAGAAGCAAGTTGCCAGAGAAGATTTGCACCTATTGATGAGCAATTTAACCGATAAAGGGTATAATCATCAATAATAAATTTCTTTTTTGTATTGGTTTTGATATGAAATTCTATAATTTTATAAGTATTTTTGATATATGTACTTATATTTTATTTGATATTTTTTTTTTCATTTGTTTTGTTATCCTTCAAATGTATTTAATTATTTTACTAAACTATTTCCCAAACAATCTCAAGGATAAATCAACTTATTTATTTAGTTTAATATACTTTATGATTATTTATTTTATACATTCCATACTATAATTTTGTTATTTAATTTAATTTATAAATTTTCTACAATAATTTTTTATTTTATAATTTTGATTTCTATGTTCTAAGCCAAATTTTTAATCAAAATATATATTTGGCTATCATTTCTTTTAGTACAAATAATTATGACTTTTATTCAAGAGATTGATGCTTCTACAACTATTTCCATGACAAGTATTACTTCGGTAGGGAGTATTCCTCTATCATCTTTTATGATGCTTGGTAAGAAACTTGAAAAGTTCAATGATTTTAACTTTAAAAGGTGACAACAAAAGACATTTTATCTATTCTATCTAATCACCTTGAACTTATTGAATTTCTTGACTGAAGATGTGTCTAAACTATCTAATGTAGAATTTGATCTCATTATTGCGACAACTATAGATGCATGAAATCATAATGATTTCATGTGCAATAGTTATATCTGGTTTGAACAACTCATTGAATAAGGTGTATGGTTTCATCAAAAGTTTAAAGTCGAAGATGCTAATATAAAATGTTCACATTTAACGACTTTCTAGATTTCAAGATTTTTAAATCAAGGATTGCCATAAGCCAAGTTAAAGAGTTTCAACTCTTTTTTCATGACACTCATGTTAAAGGGATGATTTTGAGTGAATTTCTCCAAGTTGATATTGTTCTTAAAAAATTGCAACCATTATAGAAAAACTTCAAGAACTGTCTTAAACATAATCACAAGGAGTGTCATTACCCAAAATTTAACCTCTATTTTTAAAATATTTTTCAAAAATCTAAAAAAGCAAAGGTGTTTTTTTTATGCATTTTAGTCATTCTCATGCCCATTTCATAAAATTTTGAATATTCCAAACACAAAAAAATGATAAAATTTTAAATTAAATTAAAAAGAAGATTGGTGGGTGAAACACAAATCAAGAAAAAAAAAGGGACCAAAGTGAAATTTGTTTACTTGCCCTCTAAGTAACTAGGAGAAAATGACAAAATTTTAACTATAAATAGAATAGAAATTTTAAGAGAGGAGGGAGTGCAAAAAACCCTAGCCACCACTAAAGAGAAGCTAAAACAATTGAGAGAAAAGAAAGATAGAGTGAAAGCAAGGAAAAATGTATTGACAAAAAATAAAGAAAAGAAAAAAGAGAAATAGAAAAATAAAATAAACATAAAACATTTTCCCACATAAAAAAACATTAGCATACATTTCTTTAACACTCTAACCATGTTCAACAAAAGCTCTAACTACTGCCGCTCTCCTATCCATTTCCTCCATCAAAATCCAGCATATCATCATGCCTATAAACATTTACCTATTGAATTCTAGCCCAAACAACCTATACCATCAACTACCACAACAACACACCTTCATAAGTGACCCAAACCATCTCCTTTATATCATTATACCCAAATATTTCTTTTAGTTTTTATTGTCTTTCACATGTTTTGAGACTACATCATATCTCTTAATGAAGTGAGAGTTTTTCAATGACCAATTGTTGTTTGAAATGAAAAAATATTTTTATGAAAGTAACAATTGACATTTTAATTATTTCTAAAATGGATAAATATAATGGTAAGTTTAAAAAATTGATAAAATTCCAAGATATATCAAGAAAATGCTAAGGGCAATCTTTTTTGTTGAATCTTAAAGTCTTGTTTCTTACCCTTAATGAATATTGAAAGGGTAAAGCCTTGATAATATCTCTTTTTTAAACCCTTAAATTACCCTTTTCACCTCCAACAAACCTTAAAAAGGGAAATTTTTTTTTTTTTTTTATAAGTGATTTGGGTGACAAAAATAATGACAAAAAAAAAAAAAAAATACACATTTGGGTCATGACCTCACCGTTTTTTCTCTAAGGCTATCTCATGGTTTTCCTAGTAAAATATGGCTTTGAATAAAGCTATGATTTATCAACATAAAAAATTTGATTTTGAGATGAAAAAAAGGTTATCTTTAATAATGCCTTCACATATAAATAAAAATTATTCTTTGTAGTCTCATTTGAGCCTAAAATATTTTTCTTGAATGATAATTAAGACTAAGATTACTCCTCACACTAAAGAGCAAATAAAAAATCTCCGACGGACAAAATGTTAGAAGTGACAAAAGTGTTATAAAAAAGAGTAAGGAAAACAAAAGAAAAAAAGAAAAAAGAAACAAAAAGCTTTCTAAAATTCCTCTAATTGAAGATAAATGTCTATTGAAAAAGCACAAAAAAAACTCGAAGAATTAATGTTGCAATGAGATCAATCACCTAGTCATCAAAATTAAGACAATAAGCTTAAATGATCTCTCTATATAATAAGTGATCCTATGTGTTTACATCCTTAAATATCATTTCAGCCTTATGCATACCCTTTTTCTTCCCAACCATGAACCATAACCTCCATTACATTATTTTAGAATCCCTTTATAATTAAAAAAAAACATTTCGTTCATATTTCTAAGTTTTAGTCTCTAAGAGAATAAAAATATTTTTTTAAAAAAAATTTAAACTATTTGTGTGTTGGTTATCATTATTTATGACATAGAATCATCAACATAATGCAAAACAAGATTGCTCTTTTTGAAAACCAAAATTTGTATTTTGAATATAATATTTTCTTTCAAAAAGAGGCCTTTTATTGTTGGAAAGTCCATTCATTTTTTTTCATTAAACAAAAGAGATAAAATCATGAGACAACCATTATTTCTTACAATCTCGAATTGCATATACCTCATCGTTTATCGATAAAATATCCAAAAATTACATCCTGACATTGAATGACATGTTTTGGGATTTCAATAAAATAAGTATAATTTTTAAGAAAATACTTTTAAAAGTACATTTCAATGATTTTACTTCAACAATTGAACTTAAATAAACACAATCATTAAAATTTATGGCATGATCCCAAAACAAAAAGGATGATTTTTAAATAAAATGATCAACGATTGAATTTGCAAAGTTCTTATCAAGAATGATTATGATGCATTTGAGCATTATGATGGTTAATGGAAAGATGATAAGTCAAACTAGTTGGGGAAAATAGAAAGATAAACATTGTTAGATTTGCTGGGGGCAATTATGTGATGATAATGATGCGTGTATGCCTCATGTTGGCTACTACGAAGATACAATCAAAGTACTTAGAGATAATTTTATTTGAAAAAAACAATTTCATGGAAATCATGAAACCAAAAATGATGATATGAAAGAACTTTGTCACATGTTGGAAATTTTTCATGATGAAGTAAGTAACATTAAAGGGACATCTTTAAACTTACTGTGATGGTAATTTTACCTAGTTGATTGGAGATCCTAAAATCTAGGTTCAAAGGGAAAACTAAGTCACTTGTTATGTGATATTCTCAATAACACTTGAAAATTAGAAAATTTTGCTTGTTCTTATGATGAAAAAGGGAGCTAGCTCTAGTTTGACAAGGGTGGGCTATGCTCTTAATAATTCTTATATCTTGATTCACCAAATGAAGTATTGCAAAATATTTTTAATGAGAGATCATCTATATGAGTGAGAAATGTAGTTGTTTCTTTGAGAATTTTTTTTTTAAAAATAAATTCTCTAAAATACTCATAAAGCCAAGAGTTGTTTATGGAAAAAATAAACACTTATATGAGAACTAAAGAAAAATTTAGGAAGAGAGCTATGTGAATCCTATTATCTTGGTTTATATCAAAGGTTGAATAGTTCAAGATATCAAGTTCACTACTTAGCTAAGTAAATCTAATAGTACATCACTCGGAAAAGTTTAAATTCAAAAGCTACTTTTCCTGATATAACAATGTCCAATTCATTTTCTATTTATAATTCTACATTAGCAGTCAATTTCCATTCATGTGTGAGATTGCTGGAAAAATATCATCCTTAACACACCTCTTCTTCATGAAATTAATGCAATGATTAGTATCAATTACCTAATCATGAAATTCCCTATAGTAAAGGGGTGATTATTGTAAGGAGAAACCAACTTATCTCAAGGAGGTGTACCTCAAACTATCTAAAAAGTAAGAAGACTTTGGTGTTGGAACGACAAAAGTCCTTGAATGAACAAATAAAGGTTAGAGTTGATGCCTCCAAGGAATTGAAAGAAGTAAGCCTTGGTGACTATTGTTTTTAGTACAAGATTGGTGTCATAAGCAATCTCAAAGTCAAAGTGATTTTCTCTTTGTGATTTCCACCATGAATGATCTCCTTATAACCAAGTCACCTCACTTTAAACCTATGCTAGTTCATTTTGTGCATCAGTTAGCACACTATGAGCATCAAATGATATCTTCTCAAGCCCCTCAGTCTCTTCTAGTAACTAACCACTTCTCATTTGGATTCTACTTTGTCAAAACAAAGATATGTAAACTTTGCATAGAAAGTATCTCTTTATGTGCGTGTGAAGCGATATGTTGATTGTAGTTCATGAAGACTCTTTTTTGTTTGAGCTTGTTTCTCCTTACAAATGATAATCTCCTGATGAGCCCATATCAAATATTTGATTATTTGTTCATGCTCTCCTTTCAATATTCAAAGAGCTAATACTTTTGCCTTTGGAAATTTTAGAAAACAAAATTTGTTAGTGGTTATAAAAATAATAAAGAATAATTATAAGAGATCAACAACCTTTTACTCATATAAAAAGCTTTATTCAGGTTACTAGTCAATAGATTGGATATGTTACGTCCTCCAAACTATTGAATATCTTGAGGAAAGTAACGTATTCTAGCATCTACATTTTAGCCAGGTTATTAGTAGTTGAAGGGTTATCTCTAAATATATATGTCATGAAGTCTTTCTTTATTAGTGTATATCACCTTTCTAGGAGGTTGGAATCCTACCAAGAAAAGTTCCTTAGACATAGAGCAATCACTTAATTTATAGCTAGAAGGACAACGAAACCAAAGAGGAGAGGTAGAAGAAGAAGTTCCAACAATAATACTACCACTTATATTTTTATTGTTAGGGATATTGATGGGACTTGTCAAAGTATGCATAAGAGTGGGAACAACATGATTTGGGGTATTAGTGTGTGCAAAGCTTAGTATAGGACTAGACGAGGATGCTATTGTCATGAAAGAGCTAGGATTTACAAGATTGAAACTATGCCTCTTCTTATTCCTTAGGCATAGAGCATACCCATTCCCAAATGTTTCCATGTCAATATTGGAGTCCATTTCACCACTCTCCTATTGAGTTTCTTTTATTATCTTTACTTTAGTTTCTTTTATAGTCTCTTAATCCTCTTGAACTTCCTCTTCCACCTAAGACTCTTCCTCGTCATCCTTTAGCATTTCTTCAGAGGATGATGATAGTCATGACAATGAGCGATTTGAAGTTGGTTTTTTTTTATTCCTTAATTGTCTCATATAGTGGGGCCTACCTATAACAACTTAGATAAATATCAGCATAATAATTATGTTGCATAAGATGCAAGAAGGATCACAAAAAAATCTCTCGTGCCATAAATACTATCATCTAGATAATGCCTATCAACCAATTGAAGAAGGTAGTATTGATTGTAACAACCCGGCTTTCCAAGCCCAAAACAACAGTAAATATATATATATATATATATATATATATATATATATATATATATATATATATATATATATAATACACATGGTGCCGGTAATCAAAGAACTTTGAATCCTCACATCATCAAAATAAAATCCATACAATCAACATTTCATTTAAAAGCGAATCTTACACAAACACATAATATTAAGTTGCATGATTTGAAGTTCATATTAAAAATATATACATAGACATGAGTTTGCATTCTTATCCTACTAATAGCCATCACAATTTTAAACAAAAAGGATCTAATAAAAGTTATACATTCAGTACATTGATCCATACAAAATACATTGTAATTTAGAATGCATCTACATAATTCCTTGCAAAAGTAGGTTCCCGTGTATCGGGTTTTCTAGACATCTCGTTGGTGTGACGTCCCTGCAGCATTACAAAACATTTAAGAGAATGCAAATACTTAATAATAATAATAATAGTAACTAACGGTCTGGTAATTAAATAAAGCATTAACATTTATAATTTGTTCATGTATTTGATGTAACAGCTAGTAGTACATATAGATACACAAGTTTTCGGATGTCATTCACCGAAACTAGTCATTCATTTGTCCCGACCATCCATCCAGATTCCATAGCGAAAGCTGCGTCGCTGCCGATCCAAAATCGGCAGCAGAAATTGCATTGCTGCCGATCAAGGAATCGGCAGCGAAAACTGTGTCGCTGTCGATTTCTGTATCGGCAGCAAAAACTGGGTCGCTGCCGATCCAGAATTGGCAGTGGAAACTGCGTCGCTGCCGATTTCTGCATCGGCAGCGAAATCATTCATTTATCTTGGCCATCCATTCGGACGCCATTAGCCAAAGCTAATCATTCTTTGTTCCAACCATCCGTTTGGATGCCATTAGCCGAAGCTAATCAGTCCTTCATCCCGGCCATCCATTCGGACGCCATTAGCCAAAGCTAATCATTCTTTGTCCCGACCATTCGTTTGGATGCCATTAGCCGAAGCTAATCACTCTTTATCCCGACCATCCGTTCGGATGCCATTAGCCGAAGCTAATCACTCATTTGTCCCGGCCATCCGTTCGGATGCCATTAGCCGAAGCTAATCACTCATTTGTCCCGGCCATCCATTCGGATGCCATTAGCCGAAGCTAATCAACCTTTAATCAACATTTAAGCGTTCAACAATTTAATATCGGTTCTAACAATATGGTAGTACTCAAGTTAAAATATTTCAAGATTCAACGTATGAAAAAGAAAGGTGCAAGTCACCTACCTGCTCCACCTGTGGGTTGTTCCTGTCTTGATGATGGTCCAATCCCGACCGCACCACCTAAGACATCAATGGTCACAAATCAACACAGTTGTATTTATTTTATTTTTGAATCATATTCATCATCACACTTATTTCAAGAGTTCATATGTTCACATTCAAGTGTTCCATATTTTACACCATCATATCATGAAATTGTTACTAGCATTTAAGTCATTCCTGCCTAGGAGGCTTATTGTAGAAATCGGCAGTGAGAACTGGTTCGCTACAGGCTGCCCAATTCGGGAGCGAGAACTGGTTCGCCGCAGGCTGCCAGTTCGGCAGTGACAACTGTTTCGCTGCCGGCAGCCAGTTCGGCAGCAAAGACTGCATCGCTGCACAACGCACAATCCAGCAGCGAATATCAATTCGCTGCACAATACACAAATCGACAGCGAATATCGATTCTCTGCAGGAGGTTCGGTTTCGGCAGCGAAATAGAATTTCGCTGCGCAACACACAAATCGGTACCGAATATCAATTCGCTGCAGGAGGTTCGGTTTCGGCAGCGAAACAGAATTTCGCTGCACAATACACAAATTGGCAGCGAATATCGATTTGCTGCAGGAGGTTCAGTTGCGGCAGCGAAACAGAATTTCGTTGCGCAACACACAAATCGACAGCGAATATCAATTCATTGCAGGAGGTTCAGTTGCGGCAGCGAAACAGAATTCCGCTGCACAATACACAAATCGGCAGCGAATATTTATTCGCTGTAGAAGGCTCAGTTTCGGCAGCGAGTTTCGCTGCACAACACACAAATCGGCAGCGAATATCAATTCGCTGCAGGAGGTTCGGTTGCGGCAGCGAAACAGAATTTCGCTGCGCAACACACAAATCGACAGCAAATATCAATTCGTTGCGCGCAACACACAAATCAACAGCAAATATCAATTCGTTGCAGGAGGTTCAGTTGCGGCAGCGAAACAGAATTCCGCTACACAACACACAAATCGGCAGCGAATATTTATTCGCTGCAGAAGGCTCAGTTTCGGCAGCGAAACAGAGTTTCGCTGCACAACACACAAATCGGCAGCGAATATCAATTCGCTGCAGGAGGTTCGGTTTCGGCAGCGAAACAGAATTCCACTGCGCAATACACAAATCAGCAATGAATATTTATTCGCTGCAGAAGGCTTAGTTTCGACAGCTAAACAGAGTTTCGCTGCACAACACACAAATCGGCAGCAAATATTAATTCGCTGCAGGAGGTTTGGTTGCAGCAGCGAAACAGAATTTCGCTGCACAACACACAAATCGGAACCATCAATTTCAGCACATAATTCTTCAACAAAATTCCAGCAGAACACACACATGGAAAACCATCAATTACAGCATATGATCTTTCAATAAATTCCAGCATAACACATTAATTTCAGCACAACAACATCACAACAGAACACATTAATTTCAACAACAACATCACAATTAATTTCAGCAACAACATCACAGCAGAACACATTAATTACCCCAGCAGAACACACACACACATGCATGCTGGCCTACCCCATAGTTAAAGCCAGCCCTCTACCATGATATGTTAGATGTTCTGAAATTGACTTTATTTCACTTCTGTTTGCTAGTTCTCCTAGTTAATTTCAGTTTCCTTCATAGCTGGCTTAGGTCTTAGATCAATTTTTCTTAGGGTTTTTCTTCTTCATTTTCGTTTCTGATTTTAAGGGGAAGAGGAAGGGAGTTTCATGACCCATACCTTCTGAATTTAACTAAGTTTGAGGATGGTTTGACACTATTCTTTTCTCATCAGCTGTTGGTTCTCCTCCTTCTTCTTCCTCTCACGTTTTCCAGCTCTCTTTTTCCTCTCCTCTATGCAGCTGCCCACTCCTCTCTCAAGGTCTAATCTCTCCCTCACAAGTTCACAAGGCAATCTCTACTGGTTTGATTCACGTTTTTGTTGTGAAAGGGGAAGGGAAGAACGGCATGCAGCTGCTGGTTTGGGATGAAGATGGATCATTCTCTCTACCCTCTTTGTATTTATACTACCTATCAAATGAAATGGGTTGTTTGGGGGTTGGTTTAGGTGTGTTCTTATCCTTGTTTGGTTTATCTAAAACCAGTTTTACCCCTCCCTCCCAGCTCTGCGTCACTGTTGATTGAGAAATCGGCAGCGAAAACTGCATCGCTGCCGATTTCTGCCTCGGCAGCAAAAACTGCGTCGCTGCCGATCCAAAAATTGGCAGCAGAAACTGCATCGCTGCCAATCAAGAAATGGGCAGTGAAAAACTGTGTCGCTGCCGATTTCTGTATCGGTAGTGAAGGCTGCGTTGCTGCCAAATCTAGAATCGGCAACGAAAACTGCATCGCTGCCGATTTCTGCATCGGCAGCGAAAACTGCGTCGCTGCCGATTTCTGCATTGACAGCGAAAACTGCATTCATCATCATCTCTCTCTCTCTCTCTCTCTCTATATATATATATATATATATTATTTTATTTTTTTCCTTTGGGTGTTTACATTGATAGTTATTAGTAAGATTTTAGAATACATTCTCCTTATATGGACTCAAAATAGGACCAACATCATTTACAACAGGTATTTTTTAATATGAGGAACATCCCCACACCTTTTAAGTAAAGGTTATAAATCCACTATAACACACTATAACCCAATCACTTCTCAAATTCTTTATTGATAGTGATTTACCTTGAAAAATATCATTCAATGGATTTTGTATTCTTCTCTTAGAAAAAATATAAAACCATATCATACCTTTCTTAGCATTAAGAGAACTAGATAGACTATAACAATTTTAAACAGGCCAATTATAGGATTTTATCCCTTAAGTCTATAATACTTGTAAAAGTTGTTATAGTCATCCACTTATTTGGGTGCTTCTAACTCATAGATAGGTTATAGTAGGAAAATATATCTCTAACAAAACCAAACAACATGAAATAAATAGTCAAACTTAAAACATGCACATAGGAGTTGTGATCTCATGATTTTTAATTGCTACCTCTAGTGTTCTACTTGTTCTTTCATGAGGAAGGGGAGTCCTAACATTATATTTCGCCCTCATGATAAATGTTAGTTCAAAAATAACATTATTAGCTACATTAATCTTGTATTGATCATGAGGTTGAGTTGGGTTAGGTGTAGGTGTAGAGGACAAATATATCCTATAAGAAGATTTGACGCCTTTACTCCTACTAGTGTGATTAGAAGGATTAGCTCCTCCACTCCCACTGACAAAAGTACCAGCTTTAGAATCTTCTATACCAAATGTTTTTTTTTTTAAAATCCATTTAGACATACTTAAAAAGTAGAAAAATCAAGAAAAAAGAGAGTTAGGTTTCTCATCTTTGTCTCTACACACTAAAGGTTCACCACAAATAATTCAAAAGAAAGAAGAAAGTGATGCTGAAGTGGAGGAGAAGTATGGCTATTTATAGTGGTGATTCTGCTCACAACTATTAAAGTGATTATGGAATGCATACATGAAATAATAGAGATGTATAAGATTCTTAGATAATTGTTATTTCATGGTGGACCAAGATTATCTAGCATTATCATGAACACAACCATGCGTACTATAATGCCTGATATAGACATAGGCTTTAATGTCACTAACCTTCATTGTAAGTTCATGATTTTCATTATATATATCATCATTACTTGTTTCTTTCCTATTGCATATGGCTTTCTATAAAGTAATTTTTGGACAACACTCTATTAAAAATTTACTTGAAGGGCAACTAATGAAGATGAAAAAGAAAAAGAAAAAGAAAAGGGAAGAACTCAATTAGGCTGAGTCCTAACACTTAGTTGGGCCTAGGCCTGATCAAGTTATCTCTCCTCCCTTAATTTTTTTCTTAATTTTTTTTATTATCATTACAAGCTACAATCCTACTATAACTTTACATAGAGAAATAACAAGAGAATAGGGTTGCTACATTGAGAAGCTGAAAGATTTTTTCTAGATTTGTTCATGTTTTCCTAGATATAAATGTCAATTTCTAGAAAAAAAAAAAAGGGGGGGGGAGGGATTCTCTCAACACAATACAAAAAATAAAATAAAAATCTTATTCTCTCTACTTACTATTTTTACAGAATATCTACCTAAAAAACCCCTAAACAGACTTTGGCATTAGAGGGTGTTTTTTATAGGCAACACCCTCATCAAACTTATTATTATCCATTAAGAAAGTTTAGATTTAGTGAAGATTTCTTAAGTTTCATAAAAAAATGTTTACTAAAAAATGGAGTAAAATGAGTTAATCTCAAATTTAAAATGTCATGTTCAATTGTGTTTTCTATAATAATCAAAAGATAGCTCAATTTGATCAACAATATGAGAAACATGGCCAACATGATTTTATTTTATTTGTGTTTTCTGAATAATTAAACGAACTAACGTTATTCTCTATTTAAAGCATAGAAATCATAGTTCTTTCATATACTTAATATATACAAAACATAGTATACATGAACACATCAATTCTTGAAATTAACTTCTAACTCTCAAATCCAGCTATCCTCTTAGGATGTCATTAGCCGAAGCCAATCGTTTATTCATTTCGGTCATCCATTTAGGTAGCCATTAGCTGAAACTAATCATTTACTCATCCTATTCATCCATTTAGGTAGCCATTAGCTGAAACTAATCATTTACTCATCCTATTCATCCACTTAGGATGCAATTAGCCGAAGCTAATCATTTGTTCACCGTGGTCATCCGTTTAGAATGCCATTAGCTAAAGCTAATCAATCATTTGTCTCGATCATCTATTCGGATGCCATTAGCCGAAGCCAATCAATCATTTGTCCCAGTCATCCCTTCAAATTCCATTAGTCAAAGCTAATCATCAACCAATCAAACATTCCAGAGGCGGTTTATGAAATCACTAGAACATGGTAATATCCTTTGAATTGCTTATTCAAACGATTCATAACAACTTGAAATTCACTGCAACATAATAGCAAACCCTTCGTGATACTTGTATAGGCATTCTGTAATAGTTTAACATTCAATAAACACGATAACAGATCATTTATAATACACAAACAAAACATTCCATAACAGTTTAATAGTTAGTAACACAATAGTACACCCTTCATATTACTCATCCAACTATTCATAACAATTAATGTTCAATACAATACAATAATAGATCTCTCATACTACTCCCACAACCATCTATGATAATTAACATTTAGTATAATACAACGGTAGATCTTTCGTAATACTCATACAACAATTCATGACAATTTCATTTGATATAATACAATAATAGATCCTTCGTAATGTGAATAACTATTCATCACAATCACATTCAATAAAGTACAACAGTAGATTATTCGTAATATTCATACAACCATTCATCACAATTACATTAAAAAGACACAACAATAGATCCTTTATAGTACTCATATAATCATTCATCACAATTACATTCAATAAAATAAAATAGTAGATCCTTTGTAATACTCATACTACCATTCATTAGCAGTCCAAATTCATAATAGTCCAATCAACATCTCATAGTAGGTTTAATATTCATCGCAACACAATAATATATCCACCTCTAACAGGTCATTTCATAGTATTAACATTTTCATCATTGTTTCAACATTCAACAAGAACCCGATCAACATTTCATAGTCGTTTCGACAATTATCAAGACTTCAATCAAACACTTCATTGTCGTTTCATCATTCAATAAGGATTTAATAAAATATCATCATAAGTAAATTATTTCAAAACATAAACATCATACGAGAAAAAGGTAGAAACCACCTACATGTTCCTCTTATGGGGTGTCCTTGCTCAATCGAAGGTCTGATCATGGTCGCTCCACCTAACAAGTCAATGGTCACAAATCACCACATTTGCATTATGAAATTACATTAATCTCCAAACCTATTTCAAGAATCCATATGTTCACATGCAAATGTTCTACATTGTACACAATCATACAATGAAATTATTGCAAGCATTTAAGTCATTTCTAATCGAGGAGTCTATTGTAGAAAATCGGTAGTGAAAACTAGTTCGCTGCTGGCTGCATAATTCAGCAACGAAACTAATTCACTGTAGGTACTTCAATTTCGGCAGCGAATGCTACTTCTCTGTAGCCAGCACACTTTCAGCAGTGAATTCTAATTCACTGTAAGTTACTTAAATTCGGTAGGAAATCGAAATTTTGCTGCAGTCAATACACTTTCGGCAATGAAGGCTAATTCACTGCTGACAGCTCAATTTCGGCAGCAAATCATAGATTCGCTGCAGAAAACATCCTTTTGGCAGCGAAAGCTAATTCACTACAAATAACTCAATTTCTTCAACAAATCACAAATTCACTGCAAAACACACACTTTCGGCAGCTAATGTTAATTCGCTACAAACAACTCAATTTCGATAGCGAATCACATATTTGTTGCAGACAACACCCTATTGGCAACACCCTTTTGGATGCGAACACTGATTCGCTGCATAAAACACTTTCAACAGTGAATGCTAATTCGCTGCAAACTCAATTTCAGCAGCGAATCACAAATTTGCTGCAGACAATACAAGTTTGGTAGTGAAATTTGCTACAGAACACACATTTTTGGCAGTGAATGCTAATTCCCTGCAGACACCTCAATTTCAGTAGTTAATCACATATTCGCAGCAGAACACGCACTTTTGCCAACGAACGCTAATTCACTACAGACAATACAATTTCAGCAGCGAATCATAGATTTGATGTAGACAACACCCTTTCGGTAGGGAACGCTGATTCGCTATTGACAACACACTTTCTGCAGCGAATGCTAATTCACTGCAAACAACTCAATTTCAGCAGTGGATCACAAATTTGTTGCGCACAATACAATTTCGACAGCAAATCACATATTAGCTGTAAACAACACCTTTTTGGTAGGGAAAGTTGATTCACTGCAGTCAACACACTTTCAACAGTGAATGTTCATTCCTTGTATACAACTTAATTTTGGCAGCGAATCACAAATTCTCTATAGAACACACTTTCAATAGCAAACGCTGATTCGCTAATGACAACTCAATTTCAACAACAAATCACAAATTTGCTGCAAACAACTTCCTTTTAGCAGCAAACATTGATTCGCTGTAGACAACACACTTTCAGCAGGAATCACAGATTCGCTGCAGATAACACCCTTTTGACAGCAAGCACAGATTCACTACAGAACACACATTTTCAGCAGCGAACGCTAATTTGCTGTGGATAACTCATTTTTTAAGCGAATCATAAATTCGTTGCAAATAACACCCTTTTGACAGCAAACGTTGATTCACTACAGAACACATATTTTCGGTAGCGAACGCTAATTTGCTGTGGACAACTCATTTTCGATAGTGAATCACAAATTTGCTACAGACAATACAATTTTGGCAATAAATCACATATTCGCTTTCGGTAACACCCTTTCGGTAGCAAAAGCTAATTCGCTGCTGACAACAAACTTTTGGAAAAACACTTTCAACAACGAACACTGATTCGCTGCTGCCAATACACTTTCAGCAACCAATGTTAATTCGCTGTAGATAACTTAATTTCAGGTGTTCGTTGCACACAACACAATTTCAAGCATGAACACATGCATTTCAGTTCCAGTATTACATGTGTTCATAGAACCCAGCAAAATCATATAATTTCAAGTATGAACACATGCATTTCATCACACAACATGTTTTGTTCAACGACCCCCACTATGGCCGGTCATCTTTCCAAGTTCATGCATTTAAAATTTGTTCATTTCCTTTGTTAAGTATTCTGAAATTTAGCCCTCATTTAGTCCCATTTTCATCCCTCTTCCTAGTCTAGTTTTTCCTTAACAACCGGTGTAAGAATCCCAGGCCATTTACTTGGGGTTTCCTTCTCCCTTTTGGTCACAAGGTTACAAGAACAGAAGGAGAAAGGTTTTGGTTCATACCTTACAATTTTAAGTGGTTTTAGGAAAGGATTTAATGGTCTTTCTTCCCCTCTGCTACCATTTTTCTTCTAGTTTTCCTCACCTTTCTTCTTCTGTTCAGCTGTCTATCACAACCCCTCTCCCTCCATGGCTTTTAGTTATTAATCTTACTCTTTAGCTCTCACTTTACTCATACATTCAATGGAGTGAACATGCAGCTGGGCTGTGTGTTTTTTCTCTTGATAGAGGGAAGGGTTTGCTACAGCTGTTGGGTTGATTTTGTGAAGAGGAGGGTCACCTTCTCTCTTCTTCTCATCTCTCTACACATTCTTCACTCAAGTTGGTTTTTCTTGGGAGGTAGAGAGGTTTAGTCGCAACAATGGTTGTAGCTGTTTTTTAGGGAGAGGAAGAGTCACCTTTTCTCTCTCTTTATATTTATAGCCCTTATAAGTGTGCTGAGGTGTTTGGGCACTAGACCAAGGCTATCCTTACCCCCCCTTTTGGGTTATCTTAGGCTAGTTTCTATTCCAATTCTCCTCTATAATAGGCCAGTCCAACACAAATTTTTGTTAGGTTTTACAATGTTGTTGCCGATTCAGAAATCGACAGCCAAAAACTGTCTCTGCAAATTTAGAAATTAGCAGTGAAACTATGCCGCTGCTAATTTAGAAATCGACAGCCAATAATTGCATTACTGCTGATTTAGAAATCGATAGCCAAAAAATTTATCGATACTGATTCACAAATCGATAGCCAAAAACTTTGTCGCTGCTAATTCAAAAATTAGTAGCCAATTACTGTGCCGCTGCTGATTTAGAAATCGACAGCCAATAACTGCATTGCTGCAGATTCAGAATTCAGCAGCCAAAAACTTTGTTGATGCCAAATTAGAAATTGGCAACAAACTATGTCGTTGCCGATTTAGAAATCAACAACGAATAACTGTGTCGCTGTCGATTTAGAAATCAGCAGCGACGGAGTCATTTTTGGCTTTAATTTACTTTTTTTGTGTGTTTACAGATCACCTATTGCAATTTGAAAACATCCTCATGTGAGATTGATGTCTTTCATTGCAACTAGATCATTTCTCGAGGTAGTTTTGAATCTCAAACATAGAGAAATTGTACATGTTTGAAGATAAATTTTGTTTGTAATTATGGACCGAGTTAGATTATGAATTGGGGGTTGATCTGAATCAACTTATAAATTGATTTAAAATAAAATCTTGAAATGGTATCTCTTTAATAATGAAAAAAATGGTCTTTTCACTTACTTGAGTAGGCCACTAGACCCGGTCAAGTCTTATAAGTAGGCTTTTTGAATATTTAGGCTTGTTAGGAGGAATAAGAATCTAATTAATTACCGTCAATATATATATTAAACTATTTAAAAAGCAAAAAAGGAAATGCCTTGAGAATATGGAAAGTAGATTCAATAAACCTTGCAAATCAGGATATAAAAAAAAGGTTTGCTGATAAGTTCCTTTCATTTTTGGTTTTAATAGATTCAAAGAGTGAATTTTAGGAGTTACATTGATATAAAATGAAATTTTGTGCCTAAATCAACGATTCAAAAAAGGCTCGAGACTGAAATAGAACATTGACTTTCATTTAATATATATTCATAATACTAATAGCATGTTTGACTTTGGGCTTATTGTGCTTAGAAGCTGAGCATCCTGTTTAGCTAGCTACGGTCACGCTTTTCTATGAGTCCATAATTCTTTTTAAAAAATTCGATGTTTAAGTGCAACTTATACGTTTCAAAGAAAAAAAAATTTGACTTAAGTTATGTACCTCACCAACTTGAATGTGTCAATTTTATTTTAATAAGACAATAAAGAAATGACAATGATAATAAACATATAAATTTTTTTAAGAAAATAACCATGATAACTTTGAAAAAAAAAAACCTTTGAAAATATGTAATTTGATAATAAGAGACAAAATATACTAGCTCAAGTAAACCTAAGGCTGCTTGACAAATATGTAACCTTTAAGGGCAAGTTAAGTACTCAAGTTAACCAGCGAAACCTTTAGCTCAAGTAATGAGATCAAGATAACATAAAAGTTCATAGGGATATAGAGAACAAGGGCTTTGCCTTTCTCCATGTAAATGATGATGAATAGACTAGCTTTTAAATGTAAAAGTTTTCATAGAATATTAATGAAAAGGGCTTAGACCTGATTTTCTACCATCTTGCTTTGATGCGTATATAATTTTATTAAGCATTGGCTCAAATCAAATTATCTCAACAGCTATGAAAGGATCAAAAACCTTACCTGAATGGTGTTTATATATCAACCTGGGAAAAGCAAATCCATATCCAATAAACATTAACATACACATAATGCATTCATATTACATCACAATCATGCATTTTAATTACTCTTTGTAAAACTTGACAAAAATCTAAGTAAAAGGGTTGACTTGTACTAAACAAAATCTAAGGGAGTAAACTGGCCTGCTATAAAGAGGATTTAGGAGGGGGGGGAACCGGTTTGAGGATAACTTAAAAAGGAACAAGAACATATAACACCCAATAAGAAATTTGTGTTAGGCCGACCTACACTAAGAATACATTAGGGAAGAGTTGGTCGGCCTGCTCTAGGGAAAAATAGTGGGGGGAAACGGGCCTATCCTAGATTAGGTTTATGGAGGATAAAACCAGCCCTAAGATAATGCAAAAAAGGGTTAAGAACATCCATGACTAGCACCTAAACACCTACCTTATCTATACGTGGTATAAATACAAGGAGGGAAAAGGGATAACTCTTTCTCTCCGCCAAAAACTGGCTAGCAAACCTCTTAAGAAGAAAACCTACCTAAACTAGCTGTATGTCTCCTTCATTGAGTGTTTAAGTAAAAAGAGAGCTAGAGAGTTTAGTTGATGGCCGAAACCATGGAAGGAGGAATATTGTAAGAGGCCAATTGGTGCAGCTAGAGAAGGAAGGAAGAAAACTAAAAGTTGAGAGGAAGAAGAAGAAGAAGAAGAACTATAATAGAAACCTTCCTAAGACTATCTGAAATCATAAGGTATGGAAAGAACATCACCTCCTTACTAGGATTCTTTCACCTATTACTTATGAGGAATAGATAAAAAGACTTAGTAGAATGGGGGCTAAATGAGGGATATAATTCCAGAAATATCAACAAAAAAAATGAATGGACTTGAATACAACCTAGAGCATGAACAAACCAAATAGAGAAATGATTAGATTATGTAAAGAAATGAGGAAATGCATGAATAATGACTTGTTAAACTCCTAAAAAACATGTAAACACCCGAAAAAAAGGGAAAACCTAGAAATTTTTGAATTAGCAGCAACACAATTTTTGTTAACCATTTTTGAATCGACAGTGATACAGTTTTTATTGCTGATTTTTGAGTTGATAGCAGCACAATTTTTGCTGCTAATTTCTAAATTGGCAATGCTTTACGGTTTTTATTGCTGATTTCTAAGTCAATAGTATGCCACAGTTTTCATTGTTGATTTTTGAGTCAATAGTGACTGTGTGTGCCAATGAGTCCATGCATTTTGTAAGACCCAACAAAACAAATTAGTCTTTGGTCGACCAATACTCGTAAGTTCTTTTAGAAAAAGGACAAGGTTTATCAATACTGACGATGTGTGTTTGAAATGAGAAAAGACCATCTTTGTTATCTCTTCACTTTCTAAAAATATTTGGTCATCTTTGGTAAAAGTCTAACATAAAGACAACCCATGTTCTAAAATCTAATAAAACTTTTAGGGGAATTACTTAAAGAACTGTTTTGATGCATACATTGAAAGTTATAGTTCTTATGAACAAAACCAAGTCTTTTAAATATTTTCTTCTTGAAAAAGATTTTTCTTTTGTTGAAACAAAACCAAAAGGCCCTTAAAATGAAAAAAAAGGCATTTAAATTATCGATAAGATCATTATAGACAGTGTCAAAATATATATTCATTGGAGTAAGAAAGGACCCCACAATAAACAAAAGTTGGAGACTTCTTCCCAATAATGTGATGGGTAAGAAAGGCAGCACAACAAATGAATCCTGACTCAAGATACAATTTCTAACACATGAACGAGCTCATACCAGAAAAAGAGTTCATATGAAATGAATGAAAGGGTGGGATCTATGTTTCCAAACCAGGTAAAAATACATGCATTTAACCCAAAAACATTTCACAAGTTTTATTTTACAAAAAAAGTCTTAAAATCAGACTTACATAGGTCAAAAGATTAATAAAAAAAAAAGTCTTTGGAAAGCTTTAGTTAAAGGGGATCACTAAGATTCAGGGTTTCAGGTCAGCTGAGTCATAAAAAAAGACAAACATTCTAGTTCTAGTTAAAGGGGATTACCGAATTAGGATCTCAAGTTTACCGAGCTAAAGACAAAGAACAAGGTTCTGGTTAAAGGGGGTCTCTAGATTGAGATTTCAAGTTAATCGAGTTGAAGGCAACATTCTGGTTCTGGCTAAAAAGGATCATCGGATTGAGATCTCAAGTTAATCGAGCTAAAGACAAAGACCAAGGTTCTTGTTAAAAGGGGTCTATAGATTGAGATTTCAGGTTAACTAAGTTGAAGGCAACATCCTGGTTTGGCTAAAGAGGACTGCCAAATTAATATCTCAGGTTGTCCAAGATAAAAACAAAGATCAAGGCTCTTATTAAAAGGGGTCTATATATTGAGATTTCAGGTTAAACGAGCTGAAGGTAACATTCTGGCTCTAGTTAAAAGGGATCCTCGAATTGGGATCTCAGGTTAACCGAGGTAAAGACAAAGATCAAGGTTCTGGTTATCTAAGGTCTCTAGATTGAGATTTCAGGTTAACCGAGCTAAAGGTAAAATTATGGTTTTGGTTAAAAGAGATCTCCGAATTGGAATCTTAGGTTGACTAAGCTAAAGACAAACACCAAGGTTCTTGTTAAAAGGGGTTTATAGATTGAGATTTCAAGTTAACAAAGCTAAAAACAATATTTTGGTTCTGGTTGAAGGGGATCACCAGATTGAGATCTCAGGTTGGCTAAGTTAAAGATAAAGACCAAGGTTCTAGTTAAAGGGGGTCTCTAGATTGAGATTTTAGGTTAACAGAGCTAAAGGTAATATTTTGGTTCTGGTTCAAGGGGATCGCCGAATTGGGATCTTAGGTTGACCGAGATAAAGACAAAAACTAGGGTTCTTGTTAAAAGGGGTCTAGAGATTGAGGTTTTAGGTTAACCAAGCTGAAGGCAATATTTTGATTCTAGCTAAAGAGGATCGACATATTAAGATCTCAGGTTGACCAAGCTAAAGACAAAGACCAAGATTGTTATTAAATGGGGTCTATAGATTGAGATTTTATGTTAATTGAGCTGAAGGCAACATTCTAGTTCTGGTTAAAAGGGATCCCTAGATTGGGATCTCAGGTAGACCAAGTTAAAGACAAAGACTAAGGTTCTGGTTGTCGGGGTTCCCTAGATTGAGATTTCAGGTTGACCGAGCTGAAGATAACATTTTAGTTTTAGTTAAAAGGAATCGCCAAATTGAGATTTCAAGTTAACTAAGTTGTAAACAATTTGATCATAGTTCTAGTTGAAGAGGATTGCTACGAAGACAAAGTTTTAGGTCAACCAAACTAAAAGCTCTAAGAGGATTTGTTGTGGAAGAGCCTTTTTGTTTATCTTTACAAACTTACTACGCAAAGCACTTCACAAGTCTTTCCCTCGTAAGTATTGTAAAGAGAGGGCATTTTTTGTTACTTATTTTATGAGCCCCACATAAACAAAAAAGATTAAGAAAAAGAGAGAAGAAAAAATACAAAAATGTCAGAAGAAAAACAAAAAAATATATCAGTTGAGAAGAACTTATCAGAACACCTAGGAAAATACTAAAGATTGGTTGAAGATGATCAAAATACACAAAATTAAAAAATTTGACCATGTTGACAAAGAAAAATCATTTTTTGAGGACGAAAATCAAAATTGTATGTTTAAGGACTCAATTGGAGATTTTCAAGATTTAATTGAATTTATTGAGGGCTTAATTGTAAGAAAAATTAATTCTTGAAGTCAATTTATGTTTTAATTGGTGTTGCAAATTTTAAGAGTTAATTTGGTCAAATTAGGGGCTTAATTGCATAAATATTAAAATTTGATGGGCAATTAGGGACTTGATTGAACAAATTCAAAACCAAAGACCAAGTTGTAAGAAGTGTGAGACTTCAGGGTTTGAAATTGTTGAAATCAAAGGCCAAATTGAAGAAAATTAAAAGTTTTATGGTTAATCGAGGTCCAATTGAGCAAATAAAAAACAAATGACCAAATTGTAAAAAACACTTAAATTCAAGGTTGTCAATTGAGTTTGGTAGCAGTGAAATTGCATGAAATTAGGAGTTTAGGAGGAACTCAGGGTGAACTGAAAAGAAATGAGAAGATTAGGGATTAAATTAAAGTTTGCCAAATCCCAATTTAAAAACCCTAATTTGTAGGGTTTAGCCTATACGACGTCGTTCAGCTATTATGCATCTTTTTCAATAATTTTGGCTGATTGTATAACTCTTAGATAAATGAATGTGGCGTTTTCGATCACTTCTAAGGCTGTAACACCACCATTCAACTGGAAAACACCCCCCTATAACCTCATTTTCATGAAATCAAACGTTTACATTCTATTTTTTCCAATGATCTTAACAACATCTTGTTCATGATCAGCCACCATTGCATTTTCAGATTATATGTTGATTGGGTTGACACTTTAAAAGGAATGAATGTTGAGCTATAGATCTTCAAATTAAGCAAGAATTGGTCCAACATAAAGGTATGCACCCCCTCTACCATGATTAGGTGGTCTTACACAACGTTGACGTCGGAGTTGCTCTAGCGAAGCCATGAAAGTGCCTAACCCAGTCAGTCTTAACTAAGACACCCTCTTGCACAAAACCACCCAACTCTTTTGTGTGTTCACATTTAAAAGGACCCAGAGGATTCTTATCAAGGGTTTAAAACTTTTCTCTCAAGATCAAAAGGCTAAAAACACTTCATCTTAGCCTTCAAATTTCTTATAAAACCATCTAAATCCAAAACCATTGATTTTGTGGTAAAACTAGCCTAGTTTTGGTTTGTTAGAACCCTAACTAACTCATCTAGAAGTTCTGAATTAGCCTATAAAAGGAGAGGTAATAAGAGAAGGAAAAAGAAGAGGAAAATCAAGGGGAAACAAATTTTGTTTAAGGTTTAAGTAATTCAATCAAGTTTGTGATTTCAAGGATTTAGTTTGTTTTTGCTTGGTCTGGAGAGAAGAAAACAGGAAGGTAACATTAGAAATCCATTCTTATTTGAAGATTCCAAGCTTGGAAGGTATATCTTTACAAACCTTAAAAATGAAGTCCATAAGACCTGTTGGATTGATTTGTATTGTTTGAATGCAATGTTTTAAATATGTTGACATGTTGATGATTGTTTTAATATGTAATGTTTGCATCTGAGTTTGATTTGAAATTTGCCAAATGTGCTAGCAAGGTTATGTTCTTTTGTTTTAAGTTAATGCATGTTTCTGGGTTTTTGAGTTTTATTTGATTCTTGTTGAAAGTCTAGAAAGACATTTTGAATCCTAAATTTCTTGAATATGTAGATTGTTTTAGATTGGTACTTTTTTGGCAAATGGAATTTGAGACATTTTTATGATGATTTGTTGTTTTTGTGAGTCTTTTTTATTCAAGTATGCTTGGTTTTGATAATGTGTCTTGTTGGAACTAAGAAAACATGTTTTAGAGGTCAAAAATGGTCATTTTGGGTTTAAGACAATGTTCTTCGTGTTCTTGGAAAGAACATTGCATTAGCCCCTTGATTTAGTCCATTTCTTTATACATAAATCTTCTTTTATGCATGATTAAGCAATAATCTAGTGATCATTGTCATCAACAACACATTTTAATTAGTTTTTAACCATAAGGTTTCCGTTTTGAACCGAAACTCATTTTGCCAAAAATGTTATGTTTGAGTGATCATTGAAGAAAACTATACTTGATTTTTGATCCATGTGTGATTTCGAATAAAACTATCTTTCATTGTTTGAAATATGGTCTGGTTTAATGTTTATGTTGTTGGTTTTAGGTTTGAATGTTCTTAGTGTTTTTTATTTTTCTATGTTTGATCCATTTTCTTGAGAAACTTTTAGTTTTTTTTTTTTTTAATGTTTTGACTTATGTTGAATTCATTTTGGGTTTGGGTTTTTTTTTTTTTTTTTTTTTTGTCAACCCGATCAGGTCAACTCAGTTAGATCAACCCTAGTCGAGTTAGCCTATTTGGGTCAACCCAGTCGGGTCAAAACCAAGTTAGTCATTAGGCCCTATTTGGTTTGCTTTTTTTTTTTTTTTTTAAGGTTTCTTTTGTTTATGGGTGTGTTTGGCAAACACCCCTTAAACTTGTTTTGGGTAGTTTTATTTTAAGAAAAAATGTTTTTTTTTGTTTGCCAAACATGGCCTAACAAAAATACAAAACAATAAATAAAATACAAAAATGGTAACAATATGTATAAAAAAATGTCTTTTCTTTGTGCATTGCATATGGCCAAGTCTTTCAAAAATAAAAATAAAAAATCATGTTTTTGAATATATATGAAAATACATGTTTTGTTTTAGCTTTTTTAACAAAATATATGTTTGCATGTTGACCAAAAAATTCCTAAATTTATTTTATATATTCATCAATTTTAATTAAAAGTATTTTTTATCACAGTATAGGAATTGTGAAAAACTATTTTTATAAGAATTCATTTGGGCACATGAACTCATAATAAATTCGAAACACCAAATTTATTCACACAAATAAATCCCCTTCTTAGGGCATAGTTAAACCACCAGTTAGGAACATATCAAAACCTTGAAACCATATTCAAACCGCACAATACAGCTTACCTCGGGTAGGGTATGCTGGGGGTGGGCCTTATCTAGCCACAACTAGTCCCTTACCCTGAAAATCTCTGATAAAACAAGTATACTTGAGTTTCCTAACGATCTTGAATCAAACAACTAGGTGATGACTCTTTTGACCCCCCGATGTCACACGTCCACGCATGACACTTAGGATGGTTGTAGTTGTTCACTGTTGTTTGGAGTGGAGTATGAATGATAGGTTCAGTGATGGAGACTTTATGGAGATGAGGGGAAGGAGAAAGAGGCTTAGTGTTTTTAGGATGGTTACTAGAGTTTTTAGGAGAAAAACCAAAAGATGATATTTGCTTCCTTTTTTTCTGGTGTGGATTTTTCTTCTCTCTTATGAAGGAAAAAAAAAGATTTAAATGGATCTAAACTAAAGGGACCCCAACCATTCATTTCTCTTTTCCTTTTCTTTTCACCGTTGATTCTTACCAAGGACATTTATGTTCTATCTTGTAGAGTTGGCCAAGGAGAGGACTGGCACGACCAAAAGATTAATGTCTTCTTCCTAGTGCAGAAGTGTCGAAGTAATAAATAACCCGGCAAGACCGGGGTCGAACCATAGAGAGGTTCATTGTATAAATTATAAATAACAATACAAAAACAATAATAACAACAATAATAACAATAATAATAATAATAATACTCAGTATGTGGCATTGTTATACCTGAGAATGATCTAAAAGATCGGGTCACAGGTTTCCAGCCTATATACTGAGTTTATGAAAAGATCAAAGAGATATATTATATAATATAAACAGATTTTTGATGCGAATGAACAAGGCAAGACCAAAAATGTCAGGATCCTTGAACAAACACAGAGCATACTTAACGTACATAAAATATAACAATAATGTAAATAGTAGTAGTAGTAGTAATAGTAGTAAAAAAGAGAGGAAGAAATTAATGAGAACTTTGAGATGAAAGATTACTGTAAGGGTTAAACAATAATAAAAACAAATGTCAAGGTTAGAGGATCCACTAATAGTATTTCAAACAAGTATAGTATAAACTCTTATTACTAAATTTGGAAACCACACACGAAGAAGGTTCCAATCGGATGATTTGTCATTAATAGCTCATTATAAATTGTTAACATGATCATATTAATTATCTTATTTACGTAACACCAAATTTTTAAATATTGTCAGGAATTCATGATGCTAACTTATATTAACAACAAATCAAGTTCCTTTCATAGCACAGGTGTAGGTAATACCATACGATTGGGCTATGAGAGTGCCAAGCATTTGTTGTACCAAGTGTTTGAATAAATAAGGGTCATCCCAATAAAAGTTCTTCACTTTGTTCAAGAACTTTCTTTTGTCTTAGGTACTCCAATGAGCTGGCAATTGTCTTGAAACAAGAAAATTAACAATATTAGCAAACCAAGGCATTGTAGAGACATAAAATAAAAATTCATCAGGAAATAGTCATCGATTGGTGTAATGTCAGATCTCTAATCGGTTGTCAATCTTGACAAATGATCTGCGACAACATTTTCAGTGTCTTTCTTGTCTTTAATTGTGATATCAAATTCTTGAAGTAACAAAATTCACCGCACCAATCTAGCCTTAGAATCTTTCTTAGAGAGAAGATATTTCAATGATGCATGATCACTAAAAACAACAACAGGTGAGCCAACAAGATAAGATCTGAACTTGTCACATGCAAATACTATTGTAAGTAATTCTTTTTCAGTGGTAGTGTAATTCATTTGAGCACTATTTAAAGTTTTACTTGCATAGTAAATCACATAAGGTTTCTTATCTTTTCTTTGTCCCAAGACAACACCCACAGCATAATCACTAGCGTCACACATTATTTCAAAAGGTAGTGACCAATTAGGAAGTTGAATGACAGGAGCAGAAGTAAGCAAGCTTTTAAGTTTAACAAAGGTTTTTTCACATTGTTCAGTCCATTCAAAAACATTTTTCTTTGTTAGAAGGTTACACAATGATTTAGATATTACACTAAAATCTTTGATGAACCTTCTGTAAAAACCAGCATGTCCTAAGAATGATTTAACATCTTTAACAGATTTTGGTGTTGGTAAGTTGGCAATTAACTCGATTTTAGATTTATCAACCTCAATTCCTTTCGATAAAACAATATGACCAAGTACAATGTTGTTTGTTACCATAAAGTGATATTTTTCCCAATTCAGTACAAGATTCTTCTCTTCACACCTGTTCAAAACCTTTTCTAAATTAGTTAAACAATCATCAAATGAATCACCAAAAACAAAAAAATCATCTATAAAAATCTCAAAAAAATGTTCAACCATATCACTGAATATGCTAAGCATGCATCTTTGAAATGTGGCTGGTGCGTTACATAATCCAAAAGACATTCTTCAATATGCAAAAGTACCAAATGGACATGTGAAAGTAGTCTTCTCTTAATCTTCCAATGCAATTTCAATTTGATTATAATCTAAGTAGCCATCTAGGAAACCCCTTCCTTACCCTTAGAGATTGACTCATCATCTTTCTCATAAGGTTCAAGAGTGGTTTTTCAATAACCTTACCACTGCGAAGAGTGATGACTATTTGACTTGATCCATGTGTTGGCTTCCAAAACTACTTGCATTTGCATTGTATTGCCCCTTTGGATTTTGTTGTGGTTGAGATGGAAACTTACCTTTCTCTTGAAAATTGAGAACAGATGTGAATTTTGCAAGACCATCTTTAAAATGTGTCATGCTTTGAGCAAGTTGAGTGTTGATTGTCTCTTGCTTTTCAATGAATGCATGCAATGTTTCCTCAAGATTTCTTCTAGGAGGTGCATATTCATGAGAATTTTGGAAATTATGGTGTGCTTGAAACGGTGGCTGTGAAGTTTGTGCCTTATTGTTATCACTCTTCCAACTGAAATTTGGGTGATTTCTCCAACCAAGATTGTATGTTTGCGAGTATGGGTTATGATTGGGTCTTTGGAAACTGTTTAAAGCATGGGCTTGTTCATGGAGGCATTCCTTGAAAGAAGGCAAAGTTTGACAGTCATTGGTTGCATGTCTTGAACAGATTTTAATTGACCACTCTTTTTCAATTCTATTGCCTTGACTTTTCTAGCTAAAGATGCAAACCTAGATTAGAGGTCATGCTCTTCCCTAAGGTTATACATACCTCCACTAGATGTATGAGGTTGGGTTTTATTTGGTGCCTCATAAGTGCCCGTAGTGTCCCAATTTTGAGCATTTTCAGCTAGCAAGTCTAGGTACTCCATTGCTTCATTAGGGTATTTATCTTCAAAAATTCCATTGCACATCAATTCAACCATTTACCTATCTTTAGGTGTTAACCCTTCATAAAATTGTGAAACCAATCTCCATGTTTCAAAACCATGATGAGGGCAAGTATTAAGCAAGTCTCGATACCTATCCCAATATTGGTAAAATGTTTCACCTGGTTTTTGAGTGAAAGTGGTGATTTATCTTTTGAAAGAGTTAGTTCTGTGAGATGGAAAAAACTTCTTTAAAATTTTTTGTTGCATTTCATCTCAAGCACGAATGGATCCTGACCTAAGATTTTATAGCCATGTTTTAGCTTTACTTTTAATGAAAAATAAAAAAGCTTTAATCTAATGGTGTTCATACTACAGTTTAAGTCATTATAGGTGTTACAAACATCTCCAAATTCTCTTAAATGCAAGTATGGATTTTCTAGATCTAAGCCATGAAAAAAAGGTAAAAGTTGAATAATGTCTGGCTTAAAATTAAAATGGGATGCATTAGGAGGGAAAACTATGCATGAGGGTGCACTTGTTCTTGTGGGATTCATGTGGTCTCTAAGTATCCTAACACGGTTATTCTCATTATTCTTATTATGAAGTGACTGGTTATATTCTTTGGTCATATTTTCTGAAAATGATGAGAATACCCTACAAAGTCTACCACTTAATGTACGTGACCAAACACTCATGCACGTGTAGAAATAGAATAAAAGGAAGAAGAAAAAAAGAAAAGAAAAAGGAAACAAAACAAAAGAAACAAAGTTAGATACAAGAAAAGTGAAAAGAGAAAACAAAATAAATACTATAATTTGTACAAGAATTTACCCCCCTGGCAACGACTCCAAAAACTTGACATGACCAAAAGATTGATGTCTTCTCCCAAGTGCAGGAGTGTCGAAGTAATAAATAACCCAGCAAGACCGGGGTCGAACCACAGAGAGGTTAATTGTATAAATTATAAATAAACAATACATAGTAATAATAGTAATAATAATAATAATAATAGTAATAATAATAATAATAATAATAATACTCAGTACGTGGCGTTGTTATATTTGAGAATGATCTAAAAGATCGGGTCATAGGTTTCCAGCCTTTATACTGAGTTTATGAAAAGATCAAAGAGATATATTATATAATATAAACAGATTTCTGATGCGAATGAACAAGGCAAGACCAACAATATCAGGATCCTTGATTAAACACAGAGCATACTTAACGTACATAAAATATAACAAGAATATAAATAATAATAGTAGTAGTAATAAATAATAAAAAAAGAGGGAGAAATTAATGAGAACTTTGAGATGGAAGATTACTGTAAGGGTTAAACAATAATAAAAACAAATGTCAAGGTTAGAGGATCCACTAATGGTATTTCAAACAAGTATAGTATAAACTCTTATTACTCAATTTGAAAACCACATACGAAGGAGGTTCCAATCGGATGATTTGTCATTAATAGCTCATTATAAATTGTTAACATGATCATATTAATTATCTTATTTACGTAACACCAAACTTTTAAATATTGTCAGGAATTCATGATACTAACTTATATTAATAACAAATCAAGTTCCTTTCATAGCACAGGTGTAGGTAATACCATACGGTTGGGTTATGAAAGTGCCAAGCATTTGTTTTACCAAGTGTTATACAACACAAATCTATATTAACCATTTAACAAGTAAGATATTAAGAATTAGTAAGATAAAAATATAAGACATGTTAATATTAAACATTAAGGTCCATGTTGAGTTTACACTATACTTATTCTTACACCATTAGTGTAACCTTTTCACCTTGACATAATAAACTTAGCTAAATATAATGAAGAAGAAAAACATAAATAAACAAAACAAGAACATAAATAAGATACAAGTTAACTAAGGAAAGGAAAGGAAATGAAAAGCATAAACAAGATATTAATGAAAGCAAAACTTAAGAATTAAAAAAAAATATATAAAGATAGAAATAAAGAGCATGATCTTGATCTGCACAACCAAGCCCCTAAATGCATGGCAAATGCCTCCTTTTATAGGCCAAAATTCAGAATTATTGATTTAATGACTAATTGTTGAGTGGGTGGCCAACTCTTGACTTGGTGAAAATTCTTATCTTCTTGTCTAAATAAAACAAAATTGCTAGCATTAGAATTGGGACCACTTGAAAACAATAAAGTTGTAGGAAATTGTCTTAGCTTTCCATAAAAAAAAAATGGAGGTCATTTGGACTTCTAGAACTTCAGATATAGGCCAAACAAACAGTGTTCGGGTTGCAGAACAAATTCAGACTTCTCTGTTGTTGCTATAATTTGGACTTGCAAACGGCCTTCTTAGATCTTGATGTCCACATAAAAGTTGTAGGCCTATGTCTTACTGAATCTGTGTAAAAATTTGAGATCATTTTGACATCTAGAACTCAAGATATGATCCAATTACCGAATAGTGTTCCAGTTTGAACTACACCAACATCTCTTTTCTAAGTTTGGCCCTCTCTTTGTCCTTTCAATTTCCATACTTGAACTCATCAATCAATCATTTGATTTATGTGATAGGTTTGCATTTAAGATGAACATTTACCGTATATTAAAACATTTTATAGTATTAGACTTGTTATTATAAAATATGTTTTAGTTAAGAAGTTATTGATACTTCAAGTGCAAAATGATAATATAAAACCTTGATAAAAATACATTTTTAAGTACTAATCAAGAACAAAACTTTCCAGCATTCTTATTTCTCAGGACCTCAACTTTAAAAGTATTTCTTGGAGCAATGCTTCAACATCTTTCTTGATACCATGAAAGCTGTCTTTTTTATTATTATTATTAAATGTAATAAATTTTATAAATTAAAACAAAACTAAATTGAAGAACCACCGTGTCAAAATATACAAGCATATATAAGGAAGGGAAATAACCCAAAAGAACCAGGCTCCCTTGAACAACAAAAGAGTACAACATAGCAAACAAAACATGCCATAAAGCAAATGCAAAGCAGCTGACCTACTAACTGACAACCAGCATGAGCAAAGAACAACAAAAACCATACAAAACAAAAAAAGTAGCAGCTCCAGCAAGGAGGCCCCAAAGACTTCAGCTAGTAGCATGCTAAACTAGGCTCGCAAGCAAAACAAGACCTGGACAACATCTAACCATACCCATGAATTCCAACACAGGATAAAGTAGCCCATCCTGTAAACAACAAACAATATCTTGGAATCCCAGCATAGGTGTCCAACATCCATCAAACCGCTACACTGCACGCAATTAGCATAGCAGTTAGAAGAAAGCGAACCTTCAACATCAACCAAACTACCCACAGCAGACCTGCAATAAGACAAACCAGCAGCAACAAAGCTTGAAATCTCATCGACTTCGCATACCAACACTGCGATTAGCAGCAGCTAGGGATTACAACAGCTATATGCAACGAAGATCCAACAGCAACTAGCAAAACCAGCAGCAAACAGAGCAAACACAGCTTGGAATTACGACAACCCCAACATGCCATCACAACATACAAAGCAACCAGAAAAACAACAACCAGCTTCAAGGAGCTGAGCAAATAATACTGCATGAAGCAGCAATAGAGGACAACATCCACCAAACACAAGCTGCATAAAACAGCAACACGAAACTAGAGAGGGAGCATAATCAGCTCTAGCAAACTGCATGGGGACACAAAGATTGTATAATCCCGCATAAATAAGCAGAAGAAAGATGCTTCACAGCAAACCTTCCACAAACTAAAGCTAGAAAGGGAAGCTGTGAAACCATATCCACTCCAGCCAACCAAAGGTATATAGGCTGTAACTAGAAGGCCTAATGACAAGATTCATGAAAGGTGTATTTTTAGTTTATCTCGAGATTGTCTTTAAGGTAAAAGAAACCATTTTTGACCCCCATATAACAAACAAGAGATCACGGCCTTTGGTTAGGTGGGACTTAGGTGTAGTTTTGGGAGAGTATGGGTTAAAGGTTTGAAGGAGTCAGGGTTTTTGGTTAGAAGGTGAAAGATAATCCACAGTGCTATTTAAACATGACATCGTTTGGCAGTCCCTAATCCAAATAGGGCTCAACTCAAACATCCTTACGTTAATCCCAGCCCCTAATCATTTGAAATCATGCAATCAACTCCTCACATAAACCTAATTATCAGGACTCTTCTCAATTTCATCCTTGATGATATACAATTGAACCCTCAACTTCTAGTGCCTATTGTTGCAGTATGGTCCTTGTTCTTAGATGTTTTCAAATAAAACACTTAATTGACCTTCAAATTTCAAACCTTTTTCAAATTTACCCCTGATTTTAATTAATTTTATCCCATGAATGTGCACTTCTCTTTCAACGTGATCCTTGATTTTATGATTCTTATTTCACCCTTCAATTAGCCTTTAAACTTTAAATTTCTTAAAATTGAAACCTTGAATGCACCAATTTGGCTTTTCAAAGTTTCAATTGTGTCCCTCATAGTTCAATCTTGGCAAATTGATCATAATTAGGCCTCCAAACTTGATTTCTTTTTAATTGAGTCCTTAATTGAATTCATCAAAACTCATTGAAGCTTAATTGATTTCTTTTCAAAGTTTCAATTATGTGCCTAATATTTCAATCTTGGCAAATTGATTCGAATTAGGCCTCCAAACTTGATTTCTCTTCAAACCCATTGAAAGTTTAATTAAGTCCTTGCACTTAATTAATTCTTTTAATTTTGACTAAATTGACTTTTAAACTTAATTTTCCTTCAATTAAATCTTTAGCTAAAGTCAATTAAACCCATTAGAAGTTTAATTAAATCTTTAAACTTAATTAATTATTCTAAATTGGATTTCAACCTTAAACTTTGTTTCAAATTAAGTCTTTCTTTAGCCCCTCTTGTCAATATACCCTAATATGACTATTCTTTTAGTATTTTATAGCTTGAAAACTTATCTCCTCATGTCCCAAAAATATTTTTGTATCTAATATTTTTGATATTTTTTAGATTTTTTTAATAATAATAATAAAAATATACATTTTTTATAAAATAAAATTAAAGGATCATAAATTAGGTCATGACAACCCAATAACATATAAAAAAGTTATGATTATTTTTGTTAGGCCGATCACTTTGCGCAACCTAGATCTATTCTTACACTTAGCCATATTCCAGTAATCCATGGTATCCTTGCAAAGCTATACACATAGTCGTCAAATTATGGTAGATGCAACTAACTATCAAATTCACCTAAATCATATAAGAACCCATCTTACATTGGGAGTAAAATTCCAAGTTAGTTTCTAATGTAAAAGAAGAAGGTATTAACATTATAAATGTGTTTTTTGATATCATGAAGTTTTTTAATTAAGAATTAAAAGATGTTGTATATCATTGATAAAATAAATTTAAAAATGTATTAACTAATAAATCATCAAAAAAGTATTTAAAGCTAATTAGAAAAAAAACTAGACTGAGAAATTATTCTAATTTATAAGAAACAAAAGATAGATACACATATAAATATTTAATTTTGTGCATCAAGGCACTCTTCAAGTTTTTTAATGTAATTAAATGACAATTAAAATGGATATTTAAAAGTAAGGAAATGATTTAAATTATGTCAAAAGGTACATTTTTTATCAATGTATTTTTTATATAAAAAGGCACTTTTTTTTTTTGTTAGTAGTGTGGTTAACTGAATAAAAACCAAAACCAATTGAAATAAAAACCCAAAGAAATTCTAATGGTTTGAATTATAAAAAATAGTATCTCTTTAATCATAACTTCATAGTGAAAAATTGACTATGAATAGGAATGTGGACAATAATTTGGGACAGAGTATTTTTAGTAGACGAATAAGAAATTCCCCAAAACTTTTAATTTATCAGGTAATAAGAGAAATAGGGGAATCCCGCTTATTTTATGATCAAATTTTTATCTTATTTTCCAAGATAATATGTTGGATTAATAGAGTTAAACAGAGTATAACTCCAAGTGTCAATGTCATTATATATATTAATCAATTAATTTTGGCTATTTCTTTAAATCTACTATATACTAAATTAATTAGTTCATTGATCAATATTAATCATGATTAATTTAATATTATATTATTTTAAAAAACATCTTATTTTCTTAAAAACCACGCAAAGCCGTGGAAACAGATACGGCGAGGCCATTCATTAACGGCGAATCAATAAAGTCAGCTCTGGACGGAGAAGAAATTCCTTTTCGATTGAAGAAGCATCATTAACTGCGCGAAATCAACGATTTCTTTCTTTCTTTTTATTTAGCAATTGATTTCCATAAACCACACACACTTTATTACTGCTATTAATTAGTTTTTAGAAAAGTGAAAAAATGGCCATGGCTGGATTGTACCGTCGAATCCTCCCTTCTCCTCCTGCAATCGATTTCGCTTCCGCCGAAGGAAAGGTAAGTAATCCTTGCTGTTTTTTCTACTTTTTTCATTTTGTTTAGAAATTAGAGAAAAATTAGATTTTTTGGTGAGATTTTATAGCGTGTAGGTTTGTAAATTTGAAGTACTATAAACTTTATTTACTAGCTTTTATTTGCATGATTTTTGTGTGATCCGTGTGGTTTTATTTTTTGTGTTTTGTGGTGATTTGATTTTTTTTTGATGGTTTATGTTTTTCTAATTAGTGCAAAATTGTGGATTGCAGCTACTTTTTATGGAAGCAATTCAAAATGGAACGATGGAAGGTTTTTATAGGTTGATTTCTTACTTCCAGACACAGTCGGAGCCTGCGTATTGTGGTTTGGCAAGTCTTTCTATGGTCCTGAATGCCCTAGCTATTGACCCTGGGAGGAAATGGAAAGGTAATTTTTATTTATGATTTGTACTCGTGGCGGCAATGTCTTTTTGTAGATTAGTTTGGGGCTAGTAGGATTGCCAGTGGTTTGCGAGGACGGATGATGCTAGAGATACTTAATTTTTATTTCTTAACTGAAATACTAAGTGACGTGACATCATGCAATTTGTGTTTTATCAACCAATCAATTTTATAATTATAATAATTTTCCCATTAAATGTGATAAGATATTTCATCCATGATTTGAGATTCTTGATTTTTTTCAAAAATTAGCATGTCTTTTTTCCAAAAAAAAAAAAAATGGAAAAATAGGCAAAATAGCACATTTTATCCATGTCGCAGTTGAGGAATACGACATTCAACCTCATTGCTATTTAAAAATACGTCATTTGAAAGAAATTCTGAAATGAGCTGTAGAAATTATTATGAGAAGAGAGGAGAAAGAAAAATTGAATGTCTTTTATTTATTTATTTTTTCTTCTCTCGTCTCTCTTCATTGTAATTTGTGTAACTCAAGTTCACAATTTGTTTTTGAAATGTTGCATTTCTGAATAGTGATGAGGTTGAATGTCACGTTTCTCAGTCGTGAGATGCCCAAAGTTTGCTATTTCACTAATTTTTTTTCAAAGGATGTCATTTTACAAACTTTTTTTAAAAAACCACGCTAATAAGCAAAAATAAACGAAATTCTTTCCTTGTGATAGATGCCACATCATTTAGTAGCAAAAATTAGTAAAACAATTTAGTACCCCTAGCATTGCCCTTGTTAGGACTATCTGAAATGATTCGGTTTTTGAGTTACCACAAAGTATGTGTTAGAAAGTGGTCTGTTACTGGCAGGACCTTGGAGGTGGTTTGATGAATCTATGCTAGACTGCTGTGAACCTTTAGAACAAGTTAAAGCTAAGGGTATCTCATTTGGGAAGCTAGTGTGTTTGGCTCACTGTGCTGGGGTTAAAGTTGAAGCATATCGAACAAATCAAAGCACTATAGAGGACTTCCGTGTACACATTATGAGATGTTCAACTTCTGATGATTGCCATTTGATCTCGTCTTATCATAGAGGAACTTTTAAACAGGTATTCATCTTTAAGTTGATTGAATCTTTTTCATAATTGTTTACTTTCTAATGAATCCAGATAATTTTGCAATGTTACATTTTGCTTCATTCGTTAAAGATTTAATGACAGAACAGGGTGGATCTACATTGGCTCTGATGTTTTTGCTATTTGGGTGTGTAATAGGAAAAGAATACTAACATCGATAAGTTCATTTATTATTTTGTTGCTTATATGCCTCCAGTAATAAATTTAGCACTCCCTACTTAATTTAGCACAAGAAGTTTTTGGGAACTTATTTATTTATTTTTTTTTTAAATTTCCAGACAGGAACCGGTCATTTTTCACCTATTGGTGGCTATCATGCTGGGAGGGACATGGCACTGATTTTAGATGTTGCGCGGTTCAAGTATCCTCCTCATTGGGTTCCACTAACACTTCTTTGGGAAGCAATGGATAGGACTGATGAGACAACTGCACAACGAAGAGGGTATGGATTTTTGCTCAGATACATTTATAACTCTTGGTGCACGCCACCTAAATTTGATAATTGGCATATCACAATGAATTGAATACAGTGAAAAGCCAAATTTGCTTTCAAATGGAAAGACAATGTCTAAATATTGTAATTATGCAGCAGGATCAATTTTTCATTGCTCCACAAACTTTTTGGATAGATCCAATTCCAACTTTCAATTTGGATCCTAAAATTGACAACATATCATCAGCTGGTGAAATTCATTGGAGGCATTCTACATACATTGATCTCGAAATTGAGGCAATTATTCCCACTGATGTCCTCTACCTTGATATAATAGTGATCTAAACCAAATAGTTTACTTTTCAATTTACTTTTGCATTTTATCAATCTTCCTTTTTTCTGTTGGTTGTCTATTCCAAGTTGATGCGTTTTCCATTCTCTATTTTTCTTTGATACTTAATTGGTATGACATCATCATTTCTCTATTTACCTATGTTTCAGGTTCATGTTAATATCGAGGCCTCACATAGAGCCAGGACTGCTTTATACCCTGGTACGATTATAGTTACAATTGCTGGCATTCATGGTGTAAACTGCATTACTGCACACATGCTCACTGCACTTCCATGGATATTTAGTTCCTTATAGTTTGACCCCTCTGCCTGCCCTTCCAACCTCCCCTGCATTTATTTGTAACTTTTAATTTTTGGTATAATGTTTATGTAGTAGAGTTCTTAAGCTGTATTTTGAGCATATTTGCAAGTAGCTAGTTGCATTTTCTTTTCTCACGATCCCCATGTGAATTTTTTTTCTTGGAAGGCAATTACTTTGCTTTCATTGTTCTAATATTGGTGTGTGTGGCAGAGCTACAGTTATTAAAAAGGGTGGGGTTGGGGGGGGGGGGTAATTAAACTAAACGAAACGGGGTCATAAATTAAATAAGAAAATTTTTGGAGGGGTGTAATTGTAGGAACCTTAAATATAAGGTCTAAATTTAACTTTTTAAAAACATTTGGGGAGGGCCATTAGCTGTGCTTCACCCCTGAGTGGAGCTAAAGGGACAAATTTAGATTTATCTTCTTAAAAGGTTGGAGGAAGTTAATGCTGGACAGGGTGCCTTAGTGTGTTAGATTCAATGTTCATTCCCATCTAAGATATAGAAGAAAAAGAACCATTGAACATATAGTGTTTTAGTTGAACCTTTATATGCTTGATGGTGGTGCACTTGGATGCCCTATCATACAATCTAAAAGAAAATGAAAAAAAAAAAAGAAAAAAAAAAGAAAAGAAGAGGAAGAAAACAATTTCAAGAAGGCTAACACATATAATTTCAGAAACACTCCTAAAAGTAATCCCATCAATTCAGCTTTAAATGGTGTAAGGCAAGTTATTGATTCACCATTTTGCTTCACTGCAATTATGCAGAAACTTATGGCCCGGCATTGGTAGAATGCGAGAATAAGTTTGTCTCAGACAAACACCTGCCTAAATTGTTCGGAATATCTAGTTTTATATTGTTTTGGAAAAGACCTGAGATGCCTGAAATTTTGGATGACTTATATTGTTTGTATTATATAACAATTTTAAACCTTTGTGCAGAGCTGCAAGCATGAGAGTTGGGTTGGTGTTGCAAAGTATTTAATGGATGATGTTCCTCTTCTCTTAAAGTCGGAGGATGTAAAAGATATTAACAAGGTTCTCCATGTTGTTTTCTTATCACTCCCATCAAGTTTTGGGGATTTCATCAAGTGGGTCGCAGAAATTCGGAGACAAGAGGATGGTGGTCAAAGTCTAAGCCAAGAGGAGAAAGGAAGGCTTTCTGTCAAGGTGTTGTATAGTTTCATCTCCTTTCAGTTCTTTCTCGTAAACTTGCAGGATGTTTTTCTGCAGTTTGTAAAATCTTGCCCTTAAAATTTTGAAAACCAACCTTTTGATTTGGCAGGAAGATGTGTTGAAACAGGTGCAGGAGACCGACCTTTTTAAACACGTTGTGGCATTTTTGTCTTCATCAAATTCATGTTGCAGAAATGTACCAACTCTGGATCAAGAAGATGATCTGCCTGATATTGCTGCAAGTGTCTGTTGCCAGGGGGCAGAGATTTTGGCTGGGAAATCTGCTTCTGTGGAAGGGTATTTCTGTAAGGAAAAATGTGTGAAATGCTTGAAAGCTAATGGTGACAAGCCTATTACTTTGATTTCTGGGACAGTGGTAGATGGTATCAGTGAGCATGGGCTTGATGTGCTGGTTCCTTCATCTCAAACAAAAATGATTTGTTGTGGCTGTGGTCCAAGCAGTCACATTGGGATGCACCCAGCTGGCAATGATGTTTTAACAGCACTTTTACTGGCTTTGCCTCCAGTCACATGGTCTGGTATCAAAGATGAGAAACTTTTGCAAGAAATATATGCTCTGGTTTCAACTGAACATCTCCCAATTTTGCTTCAAGAAGAGGTAAGCATCGTCTTTCTACTTTTATTTGTTTTGCTTCGGTTGCCATAATCAGTAATTTACTTGTAAGTGGTAGCTGTTCAAAAAAAATGTAAGAAAAGTTATGAATTGTAGATACTGAAACCTTGGTATTGCTTTGTCTGTTTACTTGGAAAGCAGAAGCATGTTGCCCTATTTTTCAAATGACCGTTAGGGTTGACAAAACTTGTGGTTCATCCTAAAGAAATGATCATGTGGCACGAGAACAGACTAAGTCTGATCACCATTCATGCCTTTTGGTTTTTGTGTGTGAGTTGTATTTCTCGCCACATGTCTGGTTGTGATTTGGATTTATGGATATAAAAGGGAAAGCTGAATGTTCCAGACTTCCATTTTATTACCTTGATTGTGATGGTGATATGGTCATCAATGGCTTGATGCCTTCTGAATCTTTCTGTTTCTGGGTTAATTTCTAATATATCATTGTCCAATGTGGCTATGGCAGGTTCTGCATCTACGGCGTCAGCTCCACCTCCTCAAAAGATGCCAAGAGAATAAGGTAGATGAGGATCTTGGCGCACCTCTTTCCTAGCATTTTCTTTACATGCTCTCTGTAAAGTCATTATCTTTTAGCCAAAAATGTACCTACCCATGGAAGATTTATAACCCAAAAAAACCCTAGGGACTGAAATGACTTAATAGAGGAGCTGCATTTGTCATCCAAACACCAAAACTCATGCTAGGCAAGGCTTGTTTGCATAGTTATTAGACTCCCAGAGGTTGACCCAACTAAGAAGCCTGGTCTTAGGTTACATGGGTTGACCCAGGTCAACTCGTGTCAACCTGAATTAATCTGGAAAAATAAATAAAAAATATTTGAAGTTTTGATAATTCATTTGAAAAAATTAAAAAATAATCCATGTGAACATAGGCTATACATGTTATAAATATCAGTTTAAAAGATTTTTTCAAAAGATTTGTATTTCATATTAAAAAAAATATAATTTTTTTTTTGTAAGCATAGAGTATATATATGTTAAAAGACTTTAAATTTCATATTGAAATTTTTTTTTTCTTATGAATATAGAGTATATATACTAAAGGGTTTTAAATTTTATATTGAAAAAATAAAATATTTTTATAGTATTTATATAATGAATTAAAAAATATAATAAGGAGTATTCAAGTGTCTTGATTATTTGTTGTTTTTCCTTGTTAAAGCTTGAGAAAGTCATTCAAAAATTGAATTTTCTTCAAAAATCATATCTTCTCCAAAGTGTTTCCTTTGGTGGTTTGTTTTGTGTAAACTATTTTACATGTAAAATGTTTTCTCTTGTAAAATAATTTTTAGTGATGGTGGTGGAAAAGGAGGTAAAGATGAGATTATGATGGTAAAAATAATAGTGGAAGAGGTGGTGGTGGTTGCGGTTGGATGAGGTTATGGTTGAAATAATTAGATGATGATGTAAATGGATTGTTATTTGAAAAATATTTTATGAAATTTTACAAGTTGAAGATATTTTTTTAGTAATTAAATTAAGTTTTAAGGTTGATTGTAAAATATTTTTAATTAACTAGTGTTTTTATAAAATATTTTATGAAAAACAAACATGTGAAAATATTTAAAAAAAATATATGAAAAGTTTTTAAAAATAATTTAGAGACAAACTTGGTAAAGATTTGAAAGTTTCACTACTTTTACATGCAAAGGAACCACCTTCAGGTTATTGCAGAAAAACGTAACCACGAAGTAAAGGTCCAACAGCTATTCCGAACCCTAGAGCAGTATTTGGAGAATTTTCACTCAGCATTTCTAACTAGTCTGGCATTTTTGTGGATGTCATTGGTAATTGAAGAAAATACCAATGGCGTTCCGCAAATCTTGCCTTGTGCATAGTGATTGATGTATGCGAAGTGTGTATGAACCATTTGTCACAAACAAATCAGGAAGAGCAATGGTGGTTTTATTCTATTCAGTCTCTTTTTTCTTTTCTTTAATTTTGGGTTCAACAGAAGGCTCAGTAGACTTGGAATGTTGGGCTTTGATGGCTGCCACTAATCCACAACCGTTCGGTCAAATCAAGAGCCATTGAAAAAACTAAAGTTGAAGGAGTTTTCTTCTATAATTATATTTATCTCAATTTTTAATATTTTATAAATTATAAATTAGATTTATATAATAATTTTAGATTTAAGCAAGTTGGATATATTAGATTGAGCTAATTTTTTACAAGAATATTACAAATATTTATGTGTTTGATTTATATTGTTAATTTTTTGGATCCGTATTTAGAGATGGACCTACAACATAAATTCTAAGTGTCATTACACTCAATATTAGGTCTATCTTTCCATATCTTACACAACCATTAAGTACTGGTTATCTTTCCCTCTCATCTAGCAAAGAAATAAGCTATTTTTTTACCGTTAAATAAATCTAATAGAAATCCCACTAATAAGAGTTTTAGAGTCGATATATTTTTAAATAAAATAAAAATAAATGATCACTTCATAAACCATCAAATATAGAGACAAAATAAGTATAGGGCAATGGGTTAGATCGAGTTGACCAGGTTTTAGAAATCTCAACCTGCCACTTGACCCGTGATACATTTTTTATTTTCTTTTATCTACTATCATATGTTATTTCCATATTATCTAAATGTTTTTAACACTACTAGGAAAAGTTGCATCTTATGTATTTTTTTGGTGTAGGAAATCTCAATTTTGTCTCTAATCTGTAACTTAATTTTATCCCATAATTGAATCCTTTTGTCAATGTTTGCTAATATTTTTCAAATGAGAATAAGTGGATAAGAAGTCAAAAAAATCTTCATCGTAATTTTTATTTCTTTCCAGAACTGACAAATTCCAAGCTCTTTTCAATCCAACTAAACATCAATTTTCTTAGTGATGAATCAATATTTTTTACCCTTTGTGAAAAACCTAAAACCTTGTCAAAAAAGGTCTAGTAATAGGGTGGTAACCCATATACAAGTGGGTCTGGCGAGCTGTCAAACCCAACGCCATTGGTTTTAGCCACATGCTAACTCTAAGCGAACATGAGTCTAATGAGCTGTCAGGCCTAACATACTTGGGTCTGGCCACATGCGAAGCTTAAGTAAGCGTGAGTCTAGCTACTCTACCCAACATACTTTTGTTGCCCACGTGCTAAGCCTAAAAAAGCCCAATGCCATTGGTTTTAATCACGTGCTGAGCCTAAACAAACATGGATTTGACAAATTACCCGACCTAATGCCATTGGTTTTAGCCATATGCTGACTCCAAGCAAACATGAGTCTGGCAAGTTACCAGACTTAATATACTTAGGTTCGGCTACGTATTGAGCCCAAGCAAATATGGTTCTAGCAAGATGCTAGACCTAACAATATTGGTTTCAACCACATGTTGAATCCAAGCGAACATAGGTCTCGCAAGCAGCTAGACCCATTTCCTTTAGGCTAGGTTATGTGCCAAGCCCAACTGGTATAAAGGTTATTATAAAACCATGTTAAGGTCATAAGGCTTTGTTTATTCATTCTTAAAACTTTTAACAAGAACTATTCATGTCTGGAATAATCATCTATCTACATTTATAGATGTATAAAAGGTCTCTCAAGGGCTTACAATATTTCTATCATCATTAATGATGTGTAAGAGATATTTGTCCCTCATTAATGATGTGTATTAGATTTTTATCCCTCATTAATGCCATCAGAAGAAAATAATACTCTAGCCCCTCTACTCCATCAAAACTACAAAGTTCATGGATCATAAATACTCTTCAAACCACCCAAGTAAAGGGTTCACAATTTCTCTTCTCCAAGCATTCATATTTTGATTCTTAGAGAATTTATCATACCAAACAAGAACAAACACTTTTGTTCTTATATTTTAAAGCTCTTTCTTTCATTTATTACAACCAAGGTTGTTAAAATCACGATTTTAACATGGCACGGAAATTGCAAAACAAACTCGGATCGTAAAATAATAAGGAATTTTAAAATACATTACAAAAAAATTCATACTTCAAATAAAAATTCATACATAGTTCAAGCACCTTAAAATACATGCTTCAAATAAAAATTCATACATAATTTAAATAACTTTTCATTAACTAATAATTAACAAACTTAAAACAAACAATTTGTTAGTGTCATGTAAACTAAAACAAGCTTCATTGCCTATATTTGCAAGAGTTTGTAAACCTGAATATTTCAAGAAGTATTTTGATAGACCTTGTTAAGAATGTTTACTAAGATGCATCTCAAGAGTCACTTTAACAAAAGAACTCCTTTACTCTATCATCTTAGTAACAACAGTTTTGCAAATGTTTTATGAAATAGAAAACACAGTTAATTTTTTTTTTTTAATATCAACTACTACCCTTTCCTGTCAACCAAAACAAGACATTGTCCTTAATGTCCTAGGGTAGAAAGATAATATGACATAGAAGACATCACTTAAAACAACGAACACTGACAAGCCTGAAACACACTTAAACAAATATAAGAAATAACAAAACAAAATAATATGTTATTAATAAAACCAAAAGACACAAAGTTTCACAAACAAAGGCTCAAATCCAATCTAAGATTTTTATGTATTTCCATAGTTGACCAATTTATGCAAATCATGGAGGGATCAATTACATGGATGAAAGATTGTACTTGATCAATCAATTGCTCAGTAGTAGCAGCAGAGATTATGATTTGTCGTGCCAAATATGTTAGGAATTTCTGTTTCAAAACATGATCAAGAAAAGACAACAAATTATCATAAAAAAATTAACATTTAACAGACCTATGAGTTTATGGTGAATGTGTAGTTGGGCCCAAGAGAAATTATGAGAAATCTCTTCCAATGTGCCCAGATCACATGGTAAGACAATGAAGGCATCAACATGGTTAAACATTGCATTCATTCAATCAAACATTGCAAAGACCAGTAGTTATTCTCCAATTGTTTTTCCAATTATGTCCCCTTTTGCTAAAGCTTTAGAGAGGACCCCTAAATCTTAACTGCCTCATAAAAATGCAACTATTGATACACCCCCTATTAACCCAAGAATGCCTCCCCCATACACTAAATGAATCTTTCTCTTAGCTAGTACCTAACTAAGATGATTTGTTGATTCTAAAACTCTATTTCCTTTCTAGGATTGGATCGACCGAAAACACAAATATTTCTTATGTGATGACTTGAGGAACTTGCTATTTCTACACACTTTTATATCTATTGAATATATGGATTGAGTAGAAATGAAGGGAAGGAAGATAAGATTTTACAGATGAAAATGCAATCATATCACCCATATGTAAGCTAGCTGGAGTCTCACTCTCTATCTTTCTTTATTGATTGATTTGTTTATTTATTTTGAAAAAGCATGTATATGTACAGGTAGTGGCTCACATCTTCCCTTAGTTTTATGTCCAAGAACGACTTAAATGCCCTCTATAGGTTAGGGATAGGCTTCCCATCCAGATTTCTTAAAAACTGGCAATTACGGTCTTTTTTAGTCAGATTTCCAAGACTATGTTGAGCATGTTCTTTATGGAATTGTGGTCATAAATCATGAATTGCACGATGCACATCTCCACTAGGGTGCGTCTCAAGAGTCAATAGAAGATTATCTAAAGACCCCTTACTCAAGCCATCCTTAATTAATTGTATTTTATCATCACAGTTTACAGATACCATTCCTAAAGAACGACATGTTTCATTACAAGTCCATCTGACACATATGTGACAGACTTTCAATCGTTTTGCATGACGTTTCTTCACAAAAGTGCTTTTACTTGTTCCAGGCATGTATGAAATGAAAGAATTAGAGGCATCACTTGATAATCGAACCTTTGCTTCAATCAACCAGCGAATATCTTCAGGAATTTCATGATTCATTAACAACCTCAATCTTTCCCATTTAGCATGGTAAATTTTTGTAATCGCATTTGGAGGCAAAACGGGAAAATATTTTTTCAATTTTTCAAGAGTGGTGTCCATTTTCAAATGGGAATTGGAGACAAGATGCAAAGAAAGGAGAAAGAGCAAAGAATTGCACAAATATATACACAGATATCAGTTATCATGGGAAACTGAAAGAATCGACTTAAGAGTCATGGAGTACTGTTATCCGCCATTTGATCAGGGTGAGAGACTAGCAAAACAAAAGTCAAACAAAAAATAAACATAAAAACAATGTGAGAAAATGAATCAATCTTTATATACAAGATCACCCAATTGAATAGAGTCATTTTTAACTTTCAAACGATGTCCATTTACCTTGAAAAAATTACCATTCTTTGGATTCTTGATATCATAGGCCCCATATGGATACACATGTTTCACAATAAAAGGACTGCTCCATCTTGATCTTAGTTTTCCAGGAAATAAATGGAGTCAAGAATTATAAAGCAAGACTTTTTGACCAACATTGAATGTTTTTCTCAGTATTTTCTTGTCATGAAACTCTTTGATTCTTGCTTTATGAATTCTTGAGTTTTCATAAGCATCATTTCTTATTTCCTCATGCTCATTTATTTGTAATTTTTCACAGCTGACTAGCATCATCAAGGTTTGAATTGAAAGCTTTAATAGCCCAATAAGCTTTATGTTCAAGTTCCATGGCAAGTGACAAGGTTTTCCATAGACTAGTCTATAAGGTGACATACCTAATGATGTTTTATAAGCAGTTCGATAAGCCCAAAGTGCATCATTAAGTCTTAAAGATCAGTCTTTCCTATTAAGGTTCACTGTTTTCTTCAAGATCTGTTTGATCTCTCTATTAGTAAGTTTTACTTGTCCACTTGTTTGAGGGTGATAAGAGGTGGCAACTTTGTATGGGATTACATATTTCTTCATTAAAGACTCAAATGACTTGTTGCAGAAATATGTTCCACCATCACTTATCATGGCTCGAGGGATTCCATATTTCTTCATTAGAAGATGATTTTGACACAATATTTATCACTTGTTTTATGGATGAGAAATTGACAAGACCAAAAGATTGATGTATTCTCCCAAGTGTAGGAGTGTCGAAGTAATTAATAACTTGACAATACTGGGGTCAAACCACATGAAGGTTAACTATATAATAATAATAATAATAATAATAATAATAATAATAATAATAATAATAAGTTAAAGATGACTTTGAGATATAAGATTAATGTGAGGATTCAATAATGATAAAAACAAATGTCTAGGTTAGAGGATCCACTAATACTATTAGAAATAAATATAGTATAAAAAAGAGCTCTCAGTCAGTCGGTCGGGTCAAGAGAGAGAAGCTTTGCCTTGTAGTGAGAGAAAGGCTGCGATCTATTGCAAACCTTTGGTTCACTCATTGTACAACATCTCAGCTCTTACTCCCTACCCTCCACATAACTCTTTTTTGGTTCACAGCCCTAGACTCCCCTTCAACGTCGACCCTATGAATAGCGGGTTGTCTAGCGCAGTGTTTGAATTTTTTTTTGGTTTTTGCTAGTCTTTGTTTATCAACCTGACTTATGGGTAAATCCAAGAAGAAGATGTTGCGGCTTCATGATCCTCCATCGGAAGAGGCTGGTTCTGCCTCACAGACCTCCCCCAACAACAACCCTCGATTCCTCCCTTCCTCCCGGGGACTCTAAACATAAGGGTTGTCAATCCCATATGCCAGCTTATAAGGTACCTTCTGAAACCCTAGATTCTGGGACCATGGATGTCTTTAATTCCTCTTCTATGGTTGGGGTCACTAGACAAAAACAAGATGCCTGTTATAAGTCTATTGAAGGACATAATCAAATTGCTCATCAGGAGCTGGTTGTGGTCGATTCCCAACCAACTTCGTTCCTTCCTCAACCGTTGCTAGTCGGCGATCCTCATGGGAAATCTCCAGATAATAACCCTCATGTTGTTTCTGGGCAAGTCCTACCCACATCTGCCTCACCTCATATAGGTATTGTTTTATCTTTTAATGAAGCAAATTGCTCTAGGGTTTCTGTAATGCCCATTGCTATTTCGGAACACATTTGTACTACGGTATGTTCAATTTCAAATTCTGATGTGTGCTCTTTAAGGATTTTGGTGAACATATAGACATATGGAAATCATGTTTAATTGGCTACTCCATTGGTAAAACCCCGGGATACACTATCATTGGCAAATTCATTGGAAGTGCAGTGTTACCTTGCACCTACATGACTCTAGCTGGCTTGTCTTCTGTTTCTCCACTGCTGCAGACATGAGTAGAGTGTTACATAGAGGTCCTTACTCTCTCCAAGGGAAACCACTAGTCATTAAGCCGAACATGATATGTCTTTTGTTCCAGTTTGGTTTCTGCTTCCCAACCTTCCACTGGAATGTTGGTCCCAAGACTGTCTGTCTAAAATCAGCAATGTTATTGGAAAATATATTAGATTTGATGATCTTACTCTATCCATGTCTCAGGTATCATTTGCTCGAGTTATGATAGAAGTAAATTTATCTGCAAAATTACCCCGTGCTCTCAATATTTCTATGCTTGATGGCACTCTTATAAAGCAAAAAATTGTTTATTAATATAAACCTCAGTTCTGTTCTATTTGTTGTGTAGCTGGTCATACCAGGAATACATGCTAGAAACTCCTAGCACCAAGGATGTATCTACATCCGGGATGCTAAAAGATACACCTGACTCCCTGGTTACCTCCCCTCCAGTAGAGACTGGTCCCAAACCTTTAGGAAACCATATACCACAACTTGTAGGGGTTGTTTTTGGGAGTTCGACTAGTATTAAGAGGGGAAAAAGGCTAAAATCTCCCCAACAAGGTCCTGCACTCTAGGCTGCTGAATCAATCCTTGCAGTGCATTCTGATCCTGTTGAGATGGCCTCTAAGGCACCTTTCCAATCCTAGCAAGCACTGCACTCTATGGATGACAATATTATCACTCTTTCTGATGATTTTTCAGGATTGGACTCAAATGGCATTAGCATACCTATTACTTAGCGCAACTACCTGACGCGAAGCAAAGGCTTGCCCCCTAGTCATGGTCTCCCTCTGAGAAAGAGTCACAGGAAAAACCGCCAGAAGTCAGTTAGTCATCAATAAATGACTAACACTGTTGCTGGTTCTTGGTCAGCTAGAGATCCTTGCTGGCTATTGTTCTTGTTGTTTAGTTGTATTGCCACTTGCCCTTTTCTCTTTGTTGTTTATGTTTCTGAGATGCCCAGTCCTCTGGCTTCTATTATCCCCAAGTTATTGGGATCTGATGTTTATTATTTGTTGTCCTCGGTGTAGCTAGTTGTATTGAAACTCGATGTTGATTGCTATCTTGTTGCAGTTGTTTTGTTGCTGGAGTTGTTATTCCTCTAGTGTGGTTTACCCTCTTCTCCTATTTCTTTTTGCTAGTCAATTCTGATATGATTGCAGGTTTACATTGTTGTTGATTGGCTTCTAGGTTGCTTATTTTACTACTCTGAATTCTGATTTGTTCTCTACTATGGGTTCACCAGGTTCTTTTATCTAGTTTGGTTTCTGCTTCTATTTGTATAAGGGAGTATGTTCCCTTGATTTGCTTTTGGGGTGCTTGTCCTGGGGAGTCTGTTCCCCTGTACCCTCCTCTCAGATTTGTATTCTTGTTTTACAAGATATGCTTGCTTTGTATTTTTTTTTAGGGAGCATGTTCCCTAGTCTTTGGGATATGGTTTTCTGTAAATATTTTGTACTTCCCTGGTCTTCTGGCTTGTTTTTTATCTATATATTTCTTACATTTGATATAAAAAAAAATAAGTATATTATAAACTTTTTTTATTAATTAACTGGAAACCACACACAAAGAAGGTTCCAATCAGATGATTTATGCTTAATAGTTCATTATAAATTTTTAACATGATCATATTAATTATCTAACACCAAACATTTAAATATTGTTAGGAATTCATGATGCTAACTTATGTTAACAACAAATAAAGTTCCTTTCATATCACAGGTGTAGGTTATACAAACAAGTTAGCATCATGAATTCCTGATAATATTTAAAAGTTTGGTGTTACTTAAATAAGATAATTAATATGATCATGTTAACAATTTATAATGAGCTATTAATGACAAATCATCCGATTGGAACCTCCTTTGTATGTGGTTTCTAGTTGAGTAATAAAAAGAGTTTATACTAATTAATAGTTCATTATAAATTTTTAACATGATCATATAATGAGCTATTAATGACAAATAATGTGTAGCGCTAGTGATTATATCGCAGGTGTTGTCTTAGGACAAAGAAAAGATAAGAAACCTTATGTGATTTACTATGCAAGTAAAACTTTAAATAGTGCTTAAATGAATTACATTATCATTGAAAAGGAATTACTTGTAGTAGTATTTGCATGTGACAAGTTCAGATCTTATCTTGTTGGCTCACCTGTTGTTGTTTTTAGTGATTATGCAGCTTTAAAATATCTTCTTTTGAAAAAGGATTCTAAGGCTAGATTGGTACGATAAGGATTTTGGATTTTGTTATTTCAAGAATTTGATATCACAATCAAAGACAAGAAAGGCACCAAAAATATTGTCGCGGATCATTTATCAAGATTGACAACAGATTCAAGATCTGACATCACACCAATCAATGACTACTTTCCTGATGAATCTTTATTTTTTGTCTCTATAATGCCTTGGTTTGCTAATATTGTTAATTTTCTTGTTTTAGGACATTTGCCAGCTCATTGGAGTACCCAAGACAAAAGAAAGTTCTTGAACAAAGTGAAGAATTTTTATTGGGATGACCATTATTTATTCAAGTATTTTCCTGATTAAATATTTCGAAGATGCATTCCTAACAATGAGGTAAGTAGTGTCATTAAATTTGTCATTCTAAGGTATGTTGGGTATAGATTTCATGGGTCCATTTCCTCCATCATTTGGCTTCTTGTACATATTAGTCGTAGTAGATTATGTTTCAAAATGGATAGAGGCAATTCCAAGTCAAAACAATGATCACAAAACAGTGATAATGTTTTTGAAAGAAAATATTTTAAGTTGACTTGGAATCCCTCGAGCCATGATAAGTGATGGTGGAACACATTTCTGCAACAAGTCATTTGAGTCTTTAATGAAGAAATATGGAATCACATACAAAGTTGTCACCCCTTATCACCCTCAAACAAGTGGACAAGTAGAACTTACTAATAGGGAGATCAAATAGATCTTGAAGAAAACAGTGAACCATAATAGGAAAGACTAGTCTTTAAGATTTAATGATGCACTTTGGGCTTATCGAACTGTTTATAAACTAGTATATGGAAAACTTTGTCACTTGCCTGTGGAACTTGAACATAAAGCTTATTGGGCTATTAAAACTTTCAATTCAAACATTGATGATGCTAGTAAGTTGCAAACATTACAAATAAATAAGCTTGAGGAAATAAGAAATGATGCATATAAAAATTCAAGAATTCATAAAGCAAGAATCAAAGAGTTTCATGACAAGAAAATACTGAGAAAAACATTTAATGTTGGTCAAAAAGTCTTACTTTATAATTTTCGACTCCATTTATTTCCTGGAAAACTAAGATCAAAATGGAGCGGTCCTTTTATTGTGAAACATGTGTATCCATATGGGGCCTATGATATCAAGAATCCAAAGAATGGTAATTTTTTCAAGGTAAATGGACATCGTTTGAAAGTTTATTTTGACAACTTTTCAGTTGAAAATGACTCTATTGAATTGGGTGATCTTGTATATAAAGATTGATTCATTTTCTCACATTGTTTTTATGTTTATTTTTTGTTTGACTTTTGTTTTGCTAGTCTCTCACCCCAATCAAATGGCGAATAACGGTACTCCATGACTCTTAAGTCTGTTCTTTCAATTTCTCATGATAATTGATATATGTGTATATATTTGTGCAATTCTTTGCTCTTTCTCCTTTCTTTGCATCTTGTCTCCAATTCCCATTTGAAAATAGACACCACTCTTGAAAAATTAAAAAAGTATTTTCCCGTTTTGCCTCCAAATGCGATTACAAAAATTTACCATGCTAAGTGGGAAAGATTGAGGTTGTTAATGAATCATGAAATTCCTGAAGATATTCGCTGGTTGATTGAAGCAAAGGTTCGATTATCAAGTGAGTCCTCCAATTCTTTCATTTCATACATGCCTGGAACAAGTAAAAGCACTTTTGTGAAGAAACATCGTGCAAAACGACTGAAAGTCTGTCACAAATTTGTCAGATGAACTTGTAATGAAACATGTCTTTCTTTAAGAATGATATCTGTAAACCGTGATGATACTAGAAAGAAAACGAGTTTTTTGAATCAGCAAATTATCTTGGTCAGGTACTAGCTGAGAGAAAGATTCATTTAATGTATGGAGGAGGCAGCCTTGGGTTAATGAAGGGTGTGTCAATAGTTGCATTTTTAGGAGGTAGTCAAGTTTTGGGGGTCGTCCCCAAAGCTTTAGCACAAGGGGACATCATTGGAAAAATAATTGGAGAAGAATTACAGGTCTCCACAATATTTGATCGAATGAATACAATGTTTAAACACGTTGATGCCTTCATTGCCTTACCAGGTGGTCTGGGCATATTAGAAGAGATCTTTTATATTTCATCTTGGGCCCAACTACACATTCACCATAAACCCATAGGTTTGTTAAATGTTAATGGTTTTTCTGATAAGTTGTTATCTTTTCTTAATCATGCTGTGGAACAGGAGTTTCTAATATCTTTGGCATGACAAATCATAATCTCTGCTGTTACTACTGAATAATTGATTGACCAACTACAATCTTTCATCCCTATAAATGATCCCTTCATGAGTTGCATAAAGTGGTCAACTACGGAAAGCCATAAAAAACTTAGATTGGATTTGAGCCTTCGTTTGTGAAACCTTGTGTCTTTTGGTTTTATTAATAACATATTATTTTGTTTTGTTATTTCCTATATTTATTTAAGTGTGTTTCAGGATTGTTAGTGTTCGTTGTTTCAAGTGATGTCTTGATTTATGTGATAGGCATACATTTAAGATGAAGATTTACTATAAATTAAAGGTATCTTATAGTATACTTGTTATTATAAAACTTGCTTTCGTTAAGGTGTTATTGATACTTCAAGTGCAAAATGATGATATAAAACCTTGATAAAAATACACTTTTAAGTACTAATCACCCCCTAACTAGCTTATTACTAGTCTGTAGTAATCAAAACGTTAAAATAGAAAAACAATTTGTAAATTCCACAAAACAAGGCATTCATAATTCAACTTCCATTAATCTATTTAGATAAACAAACTCTCATTAAATTTATATATATCTGCTCAATACCTTTTAAACAAAATATTAATAAACCTTCCTTTTTATGTGCTTAATGTATGAAAACATAGATGATGGGGCTTTTATTAGAAGAAAACAATATTTTGTTCTAATGTTTAAGGTTAACTTCCTTGGGTTGAGATTATTATTATTTTTTTTAATATATATATACATATAACTTAAAACACAATGCTTCTTTAACCCATGTAACGAGCTTTCGGCTAATGACTCTAGACTAGTTGATCTTAGGGCATTATGGGTTGAGACACCTCTACAAGCTTGGTAACTCGGGTTGCAGATATTGATATGTAGATAGTGCAATGTTTGATTCCCTTAAACTTTTCTCCTTAACCCATGTAACAGGCGTTGGGCCAATAGCTCCCAAGTCTGTTGACTTTAGGGTATTAGGTGTTAAAACACCCATTCGGGCTTAATTGCTTAAGTTAGGGAGGCTACGAAACAATATTTATCTACGTTTTTATTATCATCAATTTTTTTTTTTTTTTTTTTGCAAATTATATACTATCCATTTCCCTTAATTGTTACCTTTAACAAAAAAACATAAATAATGTAATAATCCAATGTGCAACCCACAATCATATGTTAATGTGTGTGTAGGAAAATAAAGGTTTAAAAATACTTGTTAAATGAGTATATGAGCAGAATCAAGTGATAACAATGCGAGAGTTTGTAAACCTAAATATTTCAAGAAGTATTTTGATAGACCTTAATAAGAATATTTACTAAAATGTGTCTTAAGAGTCAATAAAATTCCTTCTTACTCTGCCATCCTAATAAAAGTTTTGTCAAATGGTTTTATTAAAAACAAAAGCAGTTAGTTGGTTATTTTTTTTTTTAATGTCAATTACTACCCTTTCCCCCCAACCAAAATGAGACATTGTCCTCAATGTCCTTAGGTAGAAAGATGGAGTATAAAAGTCATCACCTGAAGCAGCGAACACTGACAATCCTGAAACACATTTAAACAAATATAAGATATAACAATACAGAAAAATATTATGCTATTAATAAAATCAAAAGACATAACTTTTTACAAACTAAGACTCAAATCAAAGTTGTGATTGTAGCTCACATCTTCCATTGGTTTTATGTCCAAGAACAGCTTAAACGCCCTCTATGGGTCGAGGATAGGCTTCTCATCTAGTTTTTTAAAAAACTAGCAAACATGATTTTTTATAGTCAGATTCCCAAGACTAAGTCAATCATGTTCTTTATTAAAATGGGGCCATAAATCATGAATTGCATAATGTACATCTCCACTAAGATGCATCTCAAGAGTTAATATAAGATTATCTAAAGACTCCTTACTCAGGCCATCATTAATGAATTGTATTTTATCTTCACGGTTTATGGATACCATTCCTAAAGAATGACATTGTGCATTAGAAGTCCATCTGGCATATCAATGACAAACTTTTAGTTTTTTTGCATGACGTTTCTTTGCAAAAGTGCTTTTACCTATCCCAAACATGTATGAAATAAAAGAATTAGAAGACTCATCTGATAATCAGACCTTTTCTTCAATCATCCAGCAAATATCTTCAGGAATTTCATGATTCATTAACAACCTCAATCTTGCAAACCTAGCTCGGTAAATTTTTTTTTATCGCATTTTCAAGAGTGGTGTCCATTTTTTAGATGAGAAGCGGAAAAGAGATGCAAAGAGAAGGAATAAGAAATTGAACAAATATATACACAGATATTAATTATCATGGGAAACTAGAAGAACCGACTTAAGAGTCACGAAGTATTGTTATCCGCCATTTGACCAGGGTGAGAAAGACTAGCAAAACAAGAGCCACACCAAAAAGAAACACAAAAACAATGTGAGAAAAACAAAATAATCAACCTTTATCTACAGGATCATTCAAACCAATGAATTCATTTTCATTAGGAAAATTATCAAAGTAAGCTTGCAAACCAAGGCATTGAACTAAGAGAAAGTAAGGATTCGTTAGGAAAATAATCATCGATTGTGTGATGTCAAATGTCGAATCTATTGTCAATATTGACAAATGATCCGTATCAATATTTTTGGTGTCTTTCTTGTCCTCAATTTCTTCCTAAGAATAAATCATTTGCAATTCTTCAGATTCATCAAACTCAATTTTACTCAAGGTAGATTCAAATTGATCATAAACTAATTCTTCAATAAAATCTTCTTGTAAATCATTATCATCTCAAGGTTGCTTGCAAATTTTGAAAATATTCATCTCCAATGTCATGTTTTCAAATGATAGCTTCAATTAATCAATACATTAGAAGTTGTAAGAAACGGATGTCCTAAAATAACAGGAAATAAATTACATGCTTCAACAGGTTGTGTATCCAACACAATAAAATCCACAGGATAAATGAATTTATCGACTTGTACTAACATATCTTCAACTATTTCTCTAGGCACTTTTATAGATCTATCGATAAGTAAAAGAGTTACAGAAGTTGGTTTTAACTCACCTAGATTGATACATTGAAAGACTGAATATGGAAGTAAATTCACACTAGCACCAAGATCAAGTAAAGCTCTTTCAATTTTATATTCTTCAATAAAGCATGAAATTGTAGGACAACCAGGGTCTTTATATTTCAAAGCATCATTGTTCTGAAGAATGGCACTTACTTGTTCGGCTAAAAAGGCTTTCTTTTTCACATTCAGTTTTCTCTTCACAGTGCATAGATCTTTCAAAAATTTAGCATAGAAAGGAACATGTTTAATAGCATCCAACAAAGGTATATTGATTCTTACCTGTTTGAAGGTTTCAAAGATTTCAAAGTTGTGATTGACTTTTCTTTGTTTAGTCATGGCATGAGAAAATGGAAAGGTTGATGGGGAATCAGTCTTTTCTTTGCAATGTTTAGGTTTAACCTCTTCCTTACCCTCATAAATTAACTCATCATCTTTCTGACAAGGTTCAAGAGTGGGTTTTTTAATAACCTTACCACTACAAAGAGTGATGACTGATTTGACTTGATCCATTTTTTGGCTTCCGGAACTACTTGCATTTTCATTGTATTGCCCCTTTGGATTTTGTTGTGGTTGAGATGAAAACTTACCTTTCTCTTGAAGATTGAGAGCAGATGTGAACTTTGCAAGAGTATCTTTAAAATTTATCATGCTTTAAGCAAGTTGAGTGTTGATTGCCTCTTGCTTTTCAATGAATGCATGTAATGTTTCCTCAAGATTTTTTCTAGAAGGTGGAGCATAAGGAGGTGCATATCTATGAAAATTTTGGAAATTATGGTGTGTATGAAATGGTGGTTGTGAAGCTTATGCGTTATTATTATCACTCTTCCAACTGATATTTGGGCGATTTCTCCAACCAGGGTTGTATGTTTGCGAGTATGGTTTATGATTGGGTCTTTGAAAACTGTTTAAAGCATAGGCTTATTCATGAAGACATTCCTTAAAATAAGGCAAAGTTGGACAATTATTGGTTGAGTGTTCATTGGTTTCATAAATTTAACACACAATGTCTTGAACAAATTTTAATTGACCACTCTTTTTAAATTCTAGTGCCTCGACTTTTTTAGCTAAAGATTCAAACTTGGCTTGGAGGTCATGATCTTCCGTAAGGTTCTACATTCCTCCACTAGATGTATGAGGTTGGGTTTTACTTGTTGCCTTATAAGTGCCTGTAGTGTCCTAATTTTGCGCATTTTCAGCTAGCAAGTCTAGGTACTCCATTGCTTCATTAGGGTCTTTATCTTTAAAAGTTCCATTGCACATCAATTCAACCATTTGCCTATCTTTAGGTGTTAACCCTTTATAAAAATGTGTAACCAATCTCAATGTTTCAAAATCATGATGAGGGCAAGTATTAAGCAAGTCTCAATACCTATCCCAACATTGGTAAAATGTTTCTCCTAGTTTTTTAGTGAAAGTGATGGTTTGTTTTTTGAAAGAGTTTGTTCTGTGAGACAGAAAAAACTTTAAAAATTATTGTTGCATTTCATCCCAAGCAGGAATGGATCCTGGTCTTAAATTTTATAGCCATGTTTTATCTTTATCTTTTAATGAAAAAGGAAAAAACTTTACTCTGATGATGTTCATACTACAATTTGAGTCATTATAGGTGTTATAGGCCTCCTCAAATTCCCTTAAATGCAAGTATAGATTTTCTAAATCTAAACCATGAAAAGAAGGTAAAAGTTGAATAATGTCTGGCTTAAAATTAAAATGAGATGCATCAGGAGGGAAAACTATGCATAACGGTGCACTTGTTCTTGTGGGATTCATGTGGACTTTAAGTGTTCTCACACTGTTATTCTCATTATTCTCTTTATGAAGTGACTGGTTATCTTCTTCGGCCATATTTTCTGAAAAGGATAAGGATACCCTACAAAGTCTACCACTTAATGTACGTGACCAAACTCTTATGCACATGTAAGAAGAGAATAAAAGGAAGAAAAGAAAATGAAAGGAAACAAAACAAAACAAAACAAAACAAAACAAAACAAACAAAAGTTAGATAAAATGAAAAGTGAAAAGAGAAAATAAAATAAATACTATAATTTATACTAGAATTACCTCCCCGACAATAGCGCCAAAACTTGACAAGACCAAAAGATTGAATGTCTTCTCCCAAGTGCAAGAGTATCAAGTAATAAATAACCCGGGAAGACCAGGGTCGAACCATAGGGAGGTGAACTATATAAATTACAAATAATATATATATATATATATATAATAAAACTAAGAGTTTATAAGAATTTTATGGGATATTGATGTAAGGATTAAATAATGATAAAATAATTGTCAAGGTTAGAGGATCCACTAATAATATTAGAAATAAGTATAGTACAAACTCTCAAAGAAGGAATTTCATTCTAGCCATTATGACTCCACATGGTCGCCAAAGCTCCTCTATAGAGGAAGTTGGAGCAATCTTTGTCAACTATTTTCAGTAGTAGCTTGGCATGTCCAACCCAACCATCACTCTTGATAGTGCGGTTATTCACAGTGGTCCATGCCTTTCACTTAGTTCTCATGATCTCTTGTTATCTCCAGTCACTTATGAGGATATTCAAAAGGCAGTTTTTAGCATAGGGGATGACAAAGCTCCTGGACTTGATGGTTATTCTTCCATTTTCTCCAATCATGCCTGGCACATAGTTGGAGAAGATTTCTATGTTGCTGTTCAAGATTTCTTCATTACAGGTTGACTCCTTCACCAGGTTAATCGCTTCATCATTGCTTTTGTTCCTAAATCAGCTAATGTTACATCTCCATTAGACTTCAGGCCCATTTCATACTGCAATGTCATTTATAAGATCATTGCAAAGATTCTGGCTAGCTAGCTCATGCTTTTTCAGATATCATCAGCCCTCTGCAAAACGCCTTCTTGGGTGGACGATATATGAGTGATAACATCAATCTTGTTCAGGAGTTACTCAGACATTATGGCAGGAAACGCTCCTCTCCTTGATGCCTAATGAAAGTGGATTTCAAGAAAGCTTTTGACTCTATTCAATAGGTTTTTCTAGAAAATCTCCTTAGACAACTTGGGTTTCCAAACCATTTTGTTTCCCTTCTCATGCAGTGTGTATCCACTGCCACATACTCTGTTGCTGTGAATGGTGATCTACATGGGTTCTTCCTGGGCAAAAATGGAGTTCGCCAGGGGGATCTTTTGTCCCCATAACTCTTTATTTATTGTATGAAATACTTCTCCAAAATGCTTAAGCTAGCCTCTCAACAAGCTTCTTTTCGGTTTCATCCCAAATGTCAGTCCCATAGTCTTACACATCTTGCTTTTGTAGATGACATCTTTTTTCTCTCAAGCGATGATGCTCCCTCGGTTAGATGTCTTCTTCAACAACTCCATTTGTTTGGTCAAACTTTAGGACTGGTCATTAATCCACAAAAATCTTCTATCTTTTTTAGGGGAGTCCGAGATGCTCACAGGCAAACCATCCTCTCTGAATTAGGTTTCAAGGCAGGGCTTTTTCCCTTCACTTACTTAGGGGTCCCTTTGAGTCCCCACCGACTATTAGCTAGTCATTTTGCACCTCTACTAAATGCCTTGAAGTTGACAGTTCAAGGCTGGATTAGAAAGCATCTCTCGTATGCAGGTCAGCTTGAGCTTCTTCAATCTATGCTCCTTGGCAAAGTTCATTTCTGGCTGAACATTTTTCCAATGCCAGAGGTTGTTCTTACCAAAATCATCAGCATGTACATGAATTTCTTATGGAGAGGGGACACCAGGAGAAACTACTCAGCATTAGTTGCATGGAAATTTCTCTGCCAGCCTAAAATGGAAGGAGGTCTAGGCCTTTTTTATCTTAGAGCTCGCAACGAAAGCTTCCTTGCCAAACAACTTTAGAACATACATCTTGAAACGGATTCAGCATGGATTCATTAGGTGCATCATTTTTATTTAAGCATTGTTGATGATATCTGGTTGCGACTATGGAAGTCCATTCTCTCTATGCAGGACCTTCTCTTGCACCGTAATGGAAGCACAAGGGAAAGTATCCAATTGCTAACCAGCTGGTCTACTACTACAGGCCCCTTTTTAGCTCATGCTTATCAATTCTTTAGACCTGTAGGTTCAACTGTCTCATGGCATGGGGTGGTTGGGAGCAATGGTCCTTACCTAAGTATAGTTTTATTCTATGGTTGGTTGCTTTGGGTAAGCTCCACACTCGGGATAGATTGTGATTCATCCATATTGATCCAACTTGTGTGTTTTGTAGATAGGAGGGAGAATCTCACAGGCATCTCTTCTTTTCTTGTGGATGGCCACGTCAGTTGTGATCTATGATCAAATCCTGGTTGAGAATAATCAGGAATATGAACTCTATGTCTAGTGCTCTCTGTTGGTTGCACCCCAAAAAGAAAAACATGGCAACTCGTATAAGAAGGGTTTCGCTGAGCATTGTGGTTTACTTAATTTGGGAGGAGCAAAATCGCATGATTTTTTATGGCACTTCCAGGAATGTTAATACAATCTTCAGAAGATTCCAAGTCTTATTCTACACTTTCACTTTCATAAGAGGGATCACTCTCTCTTAAATGTTGGCTGATGGCACTCGAAAGGGCTACTCATTCTGGTGGATTGTGCTTTGTTTGTGATTCATAATCTTTGATTCATGCTTCCCTCCCTCTTGCCTCTGCTTCTGGTCTACGTGCCTGCATGCCCATGCACAAAGGTTTTCGTGATGTTATTTTGGCTAGTGGGCCCACATCCTTCGGCTTGTGGTCTTTACTTCAAGTGTCCTATTGTTCTTGTTTGTGTAAATGGTGTTAGTCTTGTTTGTGTAAATGTCTCTAACTTTTTCAGTTCTTTGTTATCTTAGGCACCTCCAAACTTTGGGTTCCTAAATTAACCGTAGGATTGGCTTCATTGTATTGTTCTTTTGTACTTGTTGGGAGCCTGTTCCTACAAGCTTGTTTTATACAATTGTATTTTTGTTTTGCTGGTTACCCAGCTTGCATAAATTTTGATATATAAAATTCTTACATTTCAATAAAAAAAAAAAGTATACTATAAACTCTTTTTTTTAATCAACTGGAAACCATATACAAAATAGATTCCAATCGGATGATTTATCCTCAATAGTTCATTATAAATTTTTAACATGATCATATTAATTATCTTATTTAAGCAACACCATACTTTTAAATATTATTAGGAATTCATGATGTTAACTTATGTTAACAACAAATCAAGTTCCTTTTCTAGCACAGGTGTAGGTTATACCATATGGTTGGCTATGAAAGTGTCAAGCATTTGTTTTACCAAGTGTTATACAATACAAATCTAGATTAACCATTTAACAAGCAAGATATTAATAATTAATAAGATAAAAAGATAAGACATGTTAATAACAAATTTTCTTGGATATAAACATTGAAGTTCATGTTGAGATATTATACCTATTATAAACACCATTAGTGAAATATTTTCACCTTGACATAATAAACTTAGCTAAACATAATGAAAAAAAGAAACATAAATAAACAACATAAGAACATAAGTATAATAAATGAAATGAAAAGCATAAACAAGAGATTAAGGAAAATATAACATGAAATAAAACTTAAACATTACAAAAATATAAAGAAAGAAATAAAGAGCCTAAAAGGTGGCATTTGGAACTATTGATTTGATGACTAATTGTTGAGTGGGTGGCCACATCTTGACTTGGTGACAATCCTTATCTTCTTGTCTGAACAAAACATCATTGATAACGTTAGAATTTTAATAGACTTCACTCATAAAAGTTCTAGGAAATTATCTCAGCTTTCTAGAAAAAAAAATATTGAGGTCATTTGGACTTTTAGAACTCGAGATATGGGCTGAACACTAAACAGTGTCTAGGCTGCAGGATATATTCGAACTTCTCTGTTGTTGCTACAATTTGAACTTGAAAACGGACTTTTTAAATCTTGGACCCCTATGAAAGTTTTAGACATATGTCTTAGCTTTCCATCCATATATAGCAAACCTAAATCCAAGATCTACAGCTCCATATATGACCCAATGATCGAACAATGTTCCAGTTTGAACTGAACCCGCATCTCTTTTCTAAGTTTGACCCTCTTTTTGTCCTTTCAATTTTAGTACTTAAACTCATCAATCAATCTTTTCATTAATGTGATATGCCTACATTTAAGATGAACATTTACCATAAATTAAAGGTATCTTATAATATCAGACTTGTTATTATAAAACATGCTTTCGTTAAGGAGTTATTGATACTTCAAGTGCAAAATGATGATATAAAACCTTGATAAAAATACACTTTTAAGTACTAATAAAAGGCCACAAGTCTCTTTGTCTTCTTTGTGTTTACGTTTTCGTGTTCTTCCTGGTCTCTCTCTGTTTTTGTTTTGTCTTCTATAATGTAACCTTTTCTAAATTTAGTGATGCAGACAACATTATTTTCAAACAATATTGTGGGAGTATCTTAATGATTGACAATCCATATTTTTTTTTATGTGCTGGATAATTGGCCTTAGTCATATATTTTCTCGACTTGCTTCATGGATTGCCATAATTTCTAAATGATTTGATGAAGCATCCACTAATATTTGTTTAATAGATCTCCAAGAAATTGCAATACCTATAGGTAAATAGATAACTTGTTTGTGATCTCTCTTTATAGAGATTAGAGAGATAACTTGCATCTACATATCCAATCAATTGTGAATATGATTCACTATAAAACAACCTCATTTTAGCTGTTCCACGGAGATAGCGAAGTATATGTTGACCCCATTCCAATGTATTTTTGTGGGAGTGGAATTGTATCTTATCAATAAATTAATTGGAAAAGCTATATTTGGTCTTGTACAATTTGCAAGAGACATGAGTGCTCCAATAACACTAAGATACCCAAGAATTTCTTCATCCTCCTCTAACAATCGAAAAAGGTCTTTCTTCGCATTAAGTGATCAAACAACCATAGATGTACTCAAAGAATGAGCATTATCCATGTAAAATTGCTTCAAGACCTTTTCTATATGCGTCGATTGATGGGAAAATATTCTATTAGAAAGATGTTCAAAATTATAAACCAACATAAAATTTTGTCTTTTTGAGATCTTTCATCTCAAATTCATATTTCAAATAGGTTGCAGTTTTTATAAGCTCTTTAGGAGTACCAACAAGATTTAAATCATCAATATATACTGCAATAATAACAAATCTATATGTGATTTTCTTAATAAAAATACATGGATAAATCTCATTATTCTCAAAGCCTTTTCTAGAAGGTATTCATTAAGATGATTATACCACATTCGATCAGATTGCTTCAACCCATATAAAGATTTTTGTAGTTTAATGGAATAAACACTTATGGGTTATCATAAAAGGCCTTAGGCATTTTGAATCCTTTAGGGATTTTAATATGGATATCTTTATCTAATGATCCATATAGATATATTGTAACTACATCTATTAAACGCATATCTAGAATCTGAAAGTGATTGCATCCATAACTGAAGAATAAGTTTCCTCAAAATCAATGTTAGATCTTTGTGAGAAACCTTGTGCAACACGAATATTTATTAGAAGATGATTTTGACACAATATTTATCGCTTGTTTTATGGATAAGGAATCTTCAAGTGTACTATCATCTATTTGTTGTAATTTTTGTTTTCTAGGATTTTTGTCCTTAGCACCAATAGGTCTTTCGCACTTCAGGCGTGTTATAGATTCATTTGCTACTATGTTGCCTATTTTTTCTTTAAGGATTTCAAATTTAGAAATAGCGTTTGCAACTAGAATATGGTATTTAACTACCTTTTTCACTATTGGTGAAAAGAGCCGATAATTGATTTGCAATATTTTGTAAATGAATTATCTTTTGAATTTCAAGTTCACATTGATTTGTCCTTAGATCAAAATGAGAAGATAACTTCGGGTTATTCCAAGTAATTTCTTATCGAGCTTCAGGCACTAACTTTTCTTTCTCTAATGATGGGAAAATATTCGCATCAAAATGATAGTCTTCAAAATGTGCCTTAAAAACATCACTAATTAAAGGTTTAAGGAAACTAATAATACATGGAGAATCAAAACCAACATAAATTCTTATTCTATATTGTGGACCCATTTTAGTCTTTTGTGGGGGTGTTATAGGCACATAAACCTCCTAACCAAAAGTTCATAGATAAAATATATTTGGTGGTATACAAAAAACAAGTTGCAAATGAGAATATTTATGGTAAGCACTTGATTAATGTATTATAGCATGTCCCCAAATAGATGTATACAATTTTAATTTTATAAGTAATGGTCTAACAATTAATTGAAGACGCTTTATAAATGATTTTGTTAGACCATTTTGAGTATATATACAGCCAACAAGATGATCAACATCAATTCCAATAGAAGTGTAAAAATTATGAAATGTTTGAGAAGTAAACTTATCAGCATTATCCAATCAAATTTTCTTGATTGGATAATCATGAAATTGTGTTGTAGTCTAATAATCTGTGCTATTATTCTAGCAAATGCAACATTTCAACTAGAAAGTAAACAAATATGTGACCATTTAATTGATGCATCAATCAATACTATAACATATCTAAAAGGTTTGCATGGTGGATGAATAGGTCCACATATATCTCCTTGAATTCTTTTGAGAAAAGATGGTGATTATATGACAACATGGAGATGGTTTGGTAATTAATTTACCTTGAGGACATGTAGTACATGAATTTTCACTTGGTAAAAGAATCTTCAAGTTCTTTAAAGGATGCCTATGTGAGTTTTCAATAATTCATTGTATCATTATTAATCTCGAATGTCCAAGTCAATCATGCCAAAGCATAAATATTTTTTGGTCCGGACACTTCTAATGTATCACAACATTTGTTTCAATAAATTTCATGATCGTATAATAAATTCCAAAAGAGAAAGTAGGTAATTTTTCAAGAACAAACTTTTAGCATGAATCTCGAGCTTTTAATCATGTTGTAATCATATTTGTTGGACATGATATTGTAGTGACATTAGTTTTGATTAATGTCAAATATTCAAAATATTTCTTTTCCTTGATAATTGTGTGTATTGTTGCACTGTCTGCAAAACATAAATCTCTATCATGAAAAGCCATGCCTCTTTTCTTATATATATATATATATATATATATATATATTATATATATATATATCCTAATACAAATAAAAATAATATTAATCATTCTCAAGGATTCCACCATTAAGTATGTTATCTATTTTATCTGGATTTTCAAAGAAATAAGAAACATCAAGACAAGCATTAACATCAAGATTATGACCTTCAAAATCATCTTTATGAATAAAATTAGTCTTAACTGTATTTTGTTTCAGAGAAGCTTGATATACATTTTGTAAGATGTTTTTGTGTGCAACAAGTGCAGGACCAATGACCATACATACCACATCTATAATACTTATCTTCAGGTTTGTGCAAATTCTTGTCCTTTTTGTTTGAGTTCACTGTGTCTCCATTTTTGATGATATGATAGATTGTCTTTTAAAGAATTATCTCTTCTCCTTTTCCATTTATTTTTTTCCATATATATACCTTAGTTCTTTCTTGTTTTTTGAACAAAGATTTCATTCACTTCAGGAAATGTGTATATGGTGGCTTGCCTTTTAAAGAATTATATCTTCTCCTTTTCCATTTATTTTTTCCATATCTATACCTTTAGTTTTTTCTTGTTTTTTGAAAAAAGATTTCATTCATTTCAAGAAATGGTTTAGAACCTCTGGAATGTAATTAATAATTTTTTTTCAAAAACTTATTATTTTGTTCAGCCATAAAAAAACATAAAATTAGTCCTAAATATCTCTTGAAATTACGTTCACTATATTGTTGTTGCTCCAAGATAATATTTGAGGCATAAAAAGTAGAGAATTTTTTTTTTTTTTTCTAACAATTGTTCTTCTGTAATATTTTCACCACACAGTTTTAGATATGAAGTAATTTTTAAAAAAGTCAAATTATATTCACTAACTGATTTAAAATCTTAAAACCTCAGATGCAACCAATCATAATAAGCTCAAAACAATACGGTAAACTTTTTGTGGTTATATCTTTTCTTAAGATCTTTTATTGTAAAATATTCAACTTTTAATCCCTTATGGAAATTGTGGCAAATGAAAATCATTGTTTTTGCACAATCCTACAAGGATGCATTATTTTCTTCTTTTATAATCTCTCCAAGATTCATAGCTTCTAGATAAATATCAGCATCAAAGATCCATGACAAAAAATTATTCTTGGATATATTAAGAACGATAAATTTAAGTTTCATCAAATTCGACATTATATATAAAAAAAACTTATTAAATAAAATCATGAATATATAAAAATATCAATCTTTTAAGACTGCTATTTATTTAGTTCTTTAAAAATACTAGTTCTTCAAAAACTGTATTTGATTTATTTAATTCTTCATGTACTTACATTATTAGTCCTTTAGGAACTTTAAATCTCAATGAATAAGAAGGAAATTTTTTTTGTCAAAATAAGTTACATGACCAAATTTATTCCATAAAGTACGAACAATAATGAAAAGAAAAAAAAATAGAAATTGATATCAGCCACGCAACACAAGGTACAAAATCAAATAGTTCATGTATGCTAATATTTCAATATATATTAAGTAGAGTGATTATATTAATAACGTGTTAAAAAAAAAAAAAAAACAAGTAAAAACATGCATATTCAAAATAAAACTTAAAAGAGATTCATACCTTTTCTTGTATATATTTTTTCTCGGTTCTTAGTTCTTAGAATACAAGACAAATAGTCATTTATATAAAAAAAGAAATAAGAACATTAAAAAATACTAGAAATTTTTTCGAAATGTCATGGAAAACCAAGAAACTAAACTCAATATATATAATTATTAAAACTAAACTAAATTCAAGAGTCATTAAGTTTAGGAGATTAACATTCAATATATATAATTATATATTTTATAACAAACAATATATATATTGGATAATTATTATATTTGTGAAATCAAAACCATTGATTTTAAATTAATAATTTGGGTTTCTATACATAAAATAATAATAATAATAATAATTTTAAAACATTTCAATCACCCACCACCAAGAACAAAACTTTAACCACTGAAAATTCAAAGTAAGAAGAGCTCAATCCATAGAAAGATATCCATTCATGAAAAGTTGAAGACTGAAATGCTTCAACATAAAGGGATACGCTAGCCAGAAACAAAAGTTAAAGATTCAAGTTGAAAACAAAAGAAAAAATGTAACACACACAATCACTCTACATCGAAATCGGTGGTATTATTATCACAGAAAAGCTAATGGTTTTGTCCTTGGCATTTAAACTTGAAAATCTATAAATTCTCTTGCATCATGTGGTAGTGTTTATCTTTTGCACACTCTTCAACCTGTCATGCAAGTAAATCCTTTAAATCTTTAGTATTAAATACTGATCAAATGCTTATAATGGCAAGCTGTATGCGTTATGAACCTTGCCCGGAAGATATCAGAGAGGAAGAAAAAGTGGAAAGGTCATGATGCAGATGCAAGGCCAATATCAATTGTTAGGAAATGGAGCTGCCGCCGTAGATGCAGAACCTGTCAAGACCAAAAACAACACGGGTGTTTGAATGCTACTAATAATAATTCATCGATAGCCAAAGACTGTAACAACAATAAAAGCTTCAATGGAAGCTGAATGCTACTAATAAATATTTCAAATAAGCATTTGTGACCGCCACAGTAATGATATTCACTTCAATTTCATGTGACAACAGCAACTATTAACTGAATCCAAAATATGCAGACCTCTCCTTTGAAAAGAAACTTCAAATGTAGCAGCCTTGGACCTGAAGTTCTGAATAGATGACATTACCATTACAAATCCTTTAAGAGAAAACAGGTTGGTGTAGTTAATAATCGTTTGCTCCTTCAACCTCATACATCAGCATCACCTGGTTTTCCAACCAGTTTTCATTTTCAGGTACTTTAAACTGGGAACTAATTCCTAGAAAGGAGAAAATAATCTCAAAAACCATGTTGAACTTTCGCATCTTTCAGTGCGTGCTTAGAGTCATTAAATCTCAGTCTATTTCATAAAACCTTTTTTCTTCTTGCAAATGTGTCGGTGTTAACTAACATCTCTCAGTAATCTGATTTATTTCACCAATTGATAAATAAATTAGGAACCCGAAATATGCAAAATTAGATACCAGATCCCTGTAGGATATCAGACACGATAAGTTATCAACTACACTGCCATTCTGAAGCATATCACTTGGGGCTCTGTCCATACTGTATTGGCATGCTTCCAAGGAAATTAAAGCTTATACCAAAGCCTGATCTAGAAGCCCTATAGAGTTGGACAACTGTGCGGGGACTTACTTCCATGATCAAACCAGTATGGAATGTAATTTTTTGTAACTAAAAACAGAAAAAGAAGTAAAAAACTACGAAATGATAGCAGTTTAACTTAGAATCAAACTGAAACAAAAAAAGAAAGGAAGAACGAAAGGTTAATCCAAAACAATACCTCCTCTTGAAGCAGAGGGGGGACATTGTCAATTGATACCAGAGAATTGATTTCTGCCTGAAGTTTCTCATCTTTAATATTGGACCACGTATTTTGATGTAGGGAAAATATGAGAACTGACAAAACATCTCCAGCAGACGGATGGAATCCATGGCAACCATTCTGGTCTAGATCACACAAACTGCTGGCCGCTGTCTGAGTTAAAGGAACCAGCATATCAACACCTTGTTCAGAGCCGTCAGTAAAAACAGTTCCTGACACCACTGTTACAGGCTTTTCACCATCACTTTTTCGAAATTTCACATCTGCTTTCTTAAAGACCACACAATCCAGTGAACTGAAATTTTCAGTCAAAAGTTTTGCTCCTTGGCAGCAGACACTTGCAGCAATTTCAGGCAATTCATTGTTACGGCCTGAAATGGCAGCTTTACATGTTGAAATTTCAGAAATCAACCATCTGGTCACATATTTAAATAGTTGAGTCCCTTGTACTTGTTTCAACACCTCTTCCTGAAATCCCAAACCTCACAATTTAAAGAACAGAATTTTCTATCAAAAGATTTTATTTCCAAGGCCTTCTTTTGGTTGAAAGAAAACACCAGAAAGAAAAACAACAGTGAGAAGTGGGTCTATGAACTTTAAGGTAACAAAGGTTGATATCAACATAAAGTTTCAAGGAGATGTAATTTAGGAAAAAGAGGGAAAGAAAGATTAAAAAAATTGAGTATATTGAGAAGCCATGAAAAAACCTTGATGGAAAGCCTTCCTTTCTCTTCTTCACTTAAGATTATACCCCCATCATCCTGTCTCCGAACTTCTGCAACCCATTTGATGAACTCTCTGAGGTCAGCAGGTGGTGATTTAAACACAAGAGAGAGTACTTCCTCAACATCCTTTACATCCTCTGATTTCAGAAGGTGGGGAACATCTGCACTCAAGTAATTGGCAACACTGCTCCAACCCTTGTGCCTACAGCTCTGCAGATAATCCACAACAAGAAGCAGACATAATCAGTATGTCTTCAGAAAAAAATGGTTTGTGGCAAGCAGAATGACATTAACAAATTGACAATGGAAGCACATCTCAAGCAAAAACTCATGCCTCTGCAAATGAAAAACAAAGAATGTCATATTTCATGTGAGAAGAATACAGTGGCAGAAACTTATCACTCTCAAGAAAAACATTCAGTCACACTGCTCGTTTTTTACCTTTACCACTTCTAGTTTAGGATCACATTTCCAAACAAGATCCTGGTTTGTCTTACTTTAACAACTACAGAAATTAGTTTTTTAAGAACAGTTCTTATATTCATGAAATTTATCAAGGAATGGGGGATTGTTTGCTCAATACAATCTAACATCCATTCAAGCGCTTGAGATAAATTATTTGTCAAAAACTATGAAATTGATTCCAACTATTTGTTCACACTCCAAAGCATTGCATACGACAGAGAGAAAATTAACTGCAAGTATTTTCCATGAAGTGCCACAACAACAAGGTTGCTTGTCACAGAACCAGCAAAAAATAAAATAAAAAAACAGTACCAAAGTATAAAGAATAGATGATGCTTTGTCAAGCTTTGAAAGTATCATGAACCTGAAAAGTAAAACCACAACAAAATGGCAAAATTAGGTTTAGCTCACTGACCACCGTAATCTCAAGGTTTCTATGTAATTAACAAAAGTCACTCAAATGCAAAGATGACAAATTATCTTGAACAAACAATGTCATTAAGAATCTAGTTTAAATTTAACAACGTAAAATAAAATCTGCATTTGAGAATGAAGATATAATATAGCAAAATTATTTTTCCAATCACCTTTCTTCTGGTTATAGCGTACAAGTGAGAAGCACATATAGGCAGGAAAAAAAGAAGAGCACATCCTGGTACTCAGCACCGGAAAATACAATCACATATAATCTTATCTCAGGGAATTATAAAACACATACTAAGTCGAGAGTATAGACAGAAAGAGAAATATACCGCCCAGTCTATAGGCAATAGAATAGATAGTAAGAAGTATACCCTCTATGATGTCCTGTTGCTTTATCGATAGTATTCATAGCCTCCCAAAGAAGTTCAAGAGGAACCCAGTGAGGTGGGTATTTGAATCTGGCAACATCCAAGATAAGAACCATATCCTTTCCAGCATGATAGCCTCCAATTGGGGAGAAATGACCACTTCCAGTCTGCAATCAAACAATAACAAATCAATCCTGTTTTGTTGTTTGTTTTTTTTTTTTTCAAAAAATGATGAAAAAACAACCCCAAGATTACTTATTAAAAAAAGATGTTATTATCACACCTGTTTAAAAGCCCCTCTGTGGTACGATGAAATGATATAACAATCCTCTGAAGAATTACAAGAAACCACAAATCTCCTAAAACCATCAACTGTGATTTCATTTGTCCTAAAAGTTTCAACTTTAGCTGCATTACAATGAGCCAAGCAAGCAACTTTCCCAAATGTAATGCCTTTTTCTTTGATCTTAACCAAGGGTTCACAACAATCAAGCATTGAATCATCAAACCATCTCCATGGGCCTGATTAATCATATCAAAGTTAAAAAAAAAAAAAAAAATTACCAAATTTTTGACTCAGCATCTCTTCAATTTTGATCAATTTGGAAGCGGATTTATTCATATGCTATTTATTACCTTTCCATGTTCTTCCAGGGTCTATTGCTAGGGCATTTAAGACCATGGCAAGGCTGGCAAGTCCACAGTAGGCAGGCTCTGACTGGGTTTGATAGTAAGATATTAATTTGAAAAACGAATTCATGGTCCCTCCTTCAAGTGCCTCAGTGAACAGTTGCTGAAGCATTCCATGAAGAATGATACAATTACCCACAAAACAAATCAAACAAGAAAATACAGAAACTTAGAGGGAAAAAAAGGAACAAGGAAGATTTACCTTGCCTTCTGGAGAAGCGAACTCCATGGCAGGAGGAGAAGGAAGCGCTCTCCTGTAGAAACCTGCCACCGCCATTTTTTTTCTTTCCTCTTTCTTGTGGAGGAAATTTTTTATCTTCTCTCTAAATTATAAATTTTTAGATTTGCATTTAATTTAATTAAAGTAAAGAAACATGCATTACCTTCTGAATGTTTGAACATAATATATTGTTTATGACCTTTACTTCCAGGAGTGGAAGAGGGTAGCGGGATTTAAAATAGTTTTTATTTAAAAAAATTTTAAAAAAAAAATATTTTTGATATCCGTATATTATATACATCAAAATAATATAAAAAACATAAAACAAAATTAATTTAAAAAATAATAATTAAAAAAAATTTAAAAAACACGATTTAAACTATATTCTCAAACACTGTTTAAAACAACAACTGCATAGAGTTAATATATCATATTTGTTTAGTTATTAATGTTTCAAAATCTAAAATATTCATAAATGAGGCTATTTAAGTTTTAGATAGTGGTTAATCATACATTCAAGTTTAGAAAATATATGATTGATAGTAGAAGTCTTAACACACACAAAATACTTTCTTTAAATAGGGTTTAGGAATCCTCGATAAAGTTAGTAACTTTAAATAAAAGATTGTAATAAATAAAGTAAAAGACTTTAAATTTTAAGAAAAAATAGTGTTTGTTCTTGTTTAGGTATGATAAATATTTTAGAAATAAAAGTATGAATGTCTGGACAAAAGAAATTGTGAATCATTTATTTGAGTAATTCAAAGGACATTTATAATCTCTGAATTTTGTCGTTTTAATGGATTGAAGGGGTTGAAGTGTCATTTCCTTCTAATGACATTAATAAGGGATAAAAATCTCTTACATATCATTAATGAGAAACAAATATTTCTTACACATCATTAATGAAATGGAAATGCGATAAGCTCTTGGAAGACCATTTATACATCTATAGATGTAGGGAGACGATTACTTCTGACATGAGTTGTTTATGTCAAAAATCTTAAGAATGAATAAACAAAGCCCTTAGACCAATTAAGCTTGGTGTGTGGCCTAGCCTAGGAGAAGTGGGTCGAGTAACTCGTCAGATCTATGTTCGTTTAGATTCAACACGTGGCTAAAACTAATGACGTTGGGTTTGGCAGCTTGCCATGTAACGACTCGACCTTTTCAAGTTCAAAATCACTAGAATTTTTTTTTAATTGTCCGGTTTTTAGATGTTTTTTCACCATATCATTCCTCATATTTATCATTGCATTATGTTCATTAACAAGACAAAATCTATGTAGGATAACATAAATCAACATTCCCATAGAACAGATTCTTAATACACGTGCCCATAATATTATATTTCCATACTTATAGGTTTACATTACATTATATCGACATACTCATAAAGTTACATTCTTGTTCTAATCTTGTTATCATCACGAGTTCATACAAGAGTGTCGAACAACAAGTTACACAACTAGTACTTTCGTTATCCTAACCTCATGCAATTTCACAACACGACATACTCATTAGATGAATACCTCATATGTATATTTATACACATCATATCAACTTGTTTGTACATTCACATCCATTTTTAATTTCAATTTTTCATTACTAGTCTTTACCAAAAAGGGTCGGACGACTAATTGAGTGATTAATATGTCCATTCATGCAGAACTCATATCACTCATAACATGTGAAGATGTAGTTCTATTCAAAATGTGTGAGCTACGAAATGAATTTCCTCACACACATATTGGTATGATGTCCCTGTTACAACACAAGGTAATTTTGACATATTAAAGCAATATTAACATTACATTTCATTTATGGACCAAAAAAACATAATTCTTTCATTTCTCCTTAGTTGTGTAAATACCACAATTAATAATTCATCAATTACCGAGGCTAATTACAATACTCAAACCGGTCATTCATCTTGGATATCGTTAGCCGAACTAATGTTATTCTCTGTATAAAGCATAACAATCATAGTTCTTTTCATATACTTAGTGTATACAAAACGTAGTATACATGAACGCTTCAATTCTTAAAACTAACTCATAACACTCAAATCCGACTATCTTTTTAGGACGCCATTAGCCGAAGCTAATTGTTTATTCATCATGGTCATCCCCTTAGGATGTTATTGGCCAAAGCTAGTCATTTACTCATCATGGTCATCCATTTAGGGTGCCATTAGCCGTAGCTAATTATTTGTTCATCCCGGTCATCCACTTAGAATGCTATTAGCCGAAGCTAGTCATTTAGTCATCCCAGTTATCTAGTTAGGATGCCATTTACTGAAGCTAATTATTTATTCATCCTGATCATTCACTTAGGATGCCATTAGTTGAAGCTACTAATTTTTTTTCATCCCGCCTATCCACTTTGGATGTCATTAGCCTAAGCTAATCATTTGTTCATCCTGGCCATCCATTTAGAATGCCATTTGCCAAAGCTAATCAATCACTTGTCACGATCATCCATTCAGATGCCATTAGTTGAAGATAATCAATCACTTGTCCGGTCATCCATTCGGATGCCATTAGTCATAGCTAATCATTTACTCATCTCGTTCATCCACTTAGGATGCCATTAGCCGAAGCTAATCATCAACCAATCAAACGTTCTAGGGGCGGTTTGTGAAATCACTATAACATGGTAATATCCCTTGATTTGCTCATTGATTAGTACTTAAAAGTGCATTTTTATCAAGGTTTTATATCATCATTTTGCACTTGAAGTATCAATAACTCCTTAACTAAAGCATGTTTTATAATAATATGTCTAATAATATAAGATACTTTTAATTTATGGTAAATGTTCATCTTAAATGCAGGCCTATTAACACAACCAAAAGATTGATGTCTTCTCCCAAGTATAGAAGTGTTGAAGTAATAAATAACTCGGTAAGACCGGGGTCGAAACACAAGGAGGTTAATTGTATAAATTATAATAAACAATAATACAACAACAATAATAATAACAACAACAATAATAATAATAGTAATAGTAATAGTTATATATAATATTAATAGTAGTAGTAGTAATAATAATGATGATGATGATGATAATAATAATAATAATAATAATAATAATAATAAAGAAGATGAAGAGGAAGAAGTTGATGAGAATTTTAATATGGAAGATCAATGTGAGAATTAAACAATAATAAAAACAAATGTCAAGGTTAGAGGATCCACTAATGGTATTTCAAACAAGTATAGTATAAACTCTTTATTACTCAATTGGAAACAACACACAAAGGATGTTCCAATCGGATGATTTGTCATTAATAGCTCATTATAAATTATTAACATAATCATATTAATTATCTTAAATATTGTCAGGAACTCATGATGCTAACTTATGTTAACAACAAATCAAGTTCCTTTCATAGCATAGGTGTAGGTAATACCATACGATTGGGCTATAAGAGTGCCAAGCATTTGTTGTACCAAGTGTTATACAATACAAATCTAGATTAACCATTTAACAAGCAAGCTATTAAGAATTAGTAAGATAAAAAAATAAGACATGTTAATATTAAACATTAAGGTTCATGTTGAGTTTACACATACTTATTCTTACACCATTAGTGTAACATTTTCACCTTGACATATTAACTTAGCTAAATGTAATGAAGAAGAGAAATATAAATAAACAAAACAAGAATATAAAAAAAATACAAGTTAACTAAGTAAAGGAGAGGAAATGAAAAGCATAAACAAGATATTAATGAAAACAAAACTTAAAAATTACAAAAAAAAAAATATAAAGAGAGAGAGGAAAAGCAAGTTCTTCCTCTAAACAATCAAGCCCCTAAATGCATGGAAAATGCCTCCTTTTATAGGCCAAAATTCAGAATTATTGATTTGATGACTAATTATTGAGTGGGTGGCCAACTCTTGACTTGGTGAAAATCCTTATCTTCTTGTCTGAATAAAACAAAATTGCTAGTATCAGAACTGGGACCGTTTGAAAACATGAAAGTTGTAGGAAATTGTCTTAGCTTTCTAGAAAAAAAAAAATGAAGGTCATCTGGGCTTCTAGAACTCCAGATATGGGCCAAACATTGAACAGTGTTCGGGCTGCAGGACAAATTCGAACTTCTCCGTTGTTGCTATAATTTGGACTTGCAAACGGCCTTCTTAGATCTTGGTGTCCACATGAAAGTTGTAGGCCTATGTTCAGCTTAGAAAAAAAGAGGGTTAAGCTTAGAAAAGAGATGCTAGTTCAGTCCAAACTAGAACATTATTCGGTTATTGGATCATAACTAGAGCTGTAGAGCTTGGATTTATGTCTGGTTTATATGTATGGAAAGCTAAGAGATAGGCCTTAATCTTTCATGAGTATTCAAGATTCAAAAAGACCATTTTCAAGTTCAAATTATAGCAACAACGGAGAAGTTGGAATCTGTCTTGTAGCCCAGACATTGTTCAGTGTTCAGCCCATATCTCGAGTTCTAGAAGTCTAAATGCACCGATTTGTTTTTATTGGAAAACTGAGACAATTTTCCAGAACTTTTATGAAAGCTGAGATAATTTCCCAAAACTTTCATGAAGACTATCTGTTTAAATTATGATGTTATCAATGACGTTTTATTCAGGCAATAAGATAAGGATTGTCACAAAGTCAAGAGGTGGCCACCCACTCAATAATTAGTCATCAAATCAATAGTTCCAAATTTTGCCTTATAAAAGGAGGCATTTGTCATGCATTTAGGCATCTTGGTTTTCAGATCAAGATCATATTCTTGCTTTCTTTCTTTGTATTTTTGTAATATTTAAGTTTTGTTTTCATTAATCTCTTGTTTATGCCTTTCATTTCCTTTACTATACTTATATAATTATGTTCTTATCTTGTTTATCTATATTTCTCTTTTTCATTATGTTTAGCTAAGTTCATTATGTCAAGGTGAAAAGATTTCACTAATGGTGTTAGGATAAGTATAATATAAATTCAATATGGACTTCAATGCTTATATCCTAAACAACTTGCTATTAACATGTCTTATCATTTTTATCTTATTAATTCTTAATACCTTGCTTGTTAAATGGTTAATCTAGATTTGTATTCTATAACACTTGGTACAAATGCTTGACACTTTTATAGCCAACCATATGGTATAACCTACACATGTGCTATGAAAGGAACTTGATTTGTTGTTAACATAAGTTGCCATCATTAATTCCTGATAATATTTAAAAGTGTGGTGTTACTAAAATAAGATAATTAATATGATCAAGTTAAAAATTTATTATGAACTATTAAGGATAAATCATCCATTGGAACCTCCTTTATGTGTGGTTTTCAGTTGATTAATAAAAAAAGTTTATACTATACTTATTTTTAATAATATTAGTGGATCCTCTAACCTTGACAATTGCTTTTATCTTTGATTAATATTCACATCAATATCACATCTCTAAAGTTATATTCAACTCCTTTTCATTTGTTATTTATAATTTTATATAGTTCACCACCATGTGGTTCGACCCCGATCTTATTAGGTTATTTATTACTTTGGCACTCTATTTTGACACTCTTACACTTGGGATAAGACTGCAATCTTTTTACTGTGTTAAGTTTTTGGCGTCGTTGTCTGGGAGGTAATTTCCTGTATAAATTATAATATTTATTTTCTCTTTTCACTTTTCTTGTATCTAACTTTTGTTTATTTTGTTTTGTTTCATTTTGTTTTGTTTTCTTCTTCCTTTTATTCATTTCATACACATGCATGAGAGTTTGGTCACGTACATTAAGTGGTAGACTTTCTAGGAAATCCTCGTCAATTTCAGAAAACATAGCTGAAGAGGATAATCAGTCGCTTCATAATGAGAATAATAAGAATAATTGAGTTAGAACACTAATAGACCACATGAATCCAATAAGAACAAGTGCACCATCATGTATAGTTTCCCCCCTGATGCATCTCATTTCAATTTTAAGCTAGGCATATTCAACTTTTACCTATTTTTCATACTTGCATTTGAGAGAATTTGAAGAAGTTTGTAACACTTATAATGACTTAAATTGTAGCATGAACACCATCAGATTAAAGCTTTTTTCTTTTTCTTTAAAAGATAAAGCTAAAACATGGTTACAAAATCTTAGGTCAGGATTCATTCGTGCTTGAGATCAAATGCAACAACAGTTTTTAAAGAAGTTTTTTCCATCTCATAGAACAAACTCTTTCAAAAGATAAATCACCACATTCACTCAAAAGCCAGGAGAAACATTTTACCAATGTTGGGATAGGTATAAAGATTTGTTTAATACATGTCCTCATCATGGTTTTAAAACATGGAGATTGATTTCACATTTTTATGAAGGATTAACACCTAATGATAGTTAAATGATGGAATTGATGTGCAATGGAATTTATGAAGATAAAGACCTTGATGAAGTAATAGAGTATCTAGACTTGTTAGCTCGAAATGTTTAAAATTGGGACATTACAAGTACTTGTGAGGCACCATGTAAAACTCAACCTCGTACATCTAGTGGAGGTATGTACAACCTTAGGTATGGATCATTACTTATTCAATTATTGTCCTAGTCAAATATATCAAAGATGCATTCTTGATAATAAGGTAAGTAGTGTCATTAAATTTTATCTTTCCGAGGTATGTGGGGGTCATTTCTTGTCAACAAAGACAATTGTAAAAATCTTACAAAGTAGATTTTTTTGGCCCACCATGTTCAAGGACACATATGCATTCTGCAAAACCTGTGAAAATTATCAAAAGGTAGGATTTATTTTAAAACATAGTGAGTCTTTAGATAATCTTTTATTGACTCTTGAGACGTATCCTGATGGAGATGTGCATCATGCAATTCATGATTTATAGCTTCATTTTTATAAATGACATGCTCATCATAATCTTGGGAATCTGACTAAAAAGGACACTGTTTATCAGTTTTTAAGAAAACTGGATGGGAAGCCTATCCCCAACCCATAAAGGACGTTTAAGCTGTTTTTGGATGTAAAACCAAGGGAAAATGTGAGCCACAATCACAACTACAATTTAAGCCTTAGTTTGTAAGAAATGGTGTCTTTTGGTTTTATTAATAGCATAATATTTGTGTTTTGTTGTTTCTTATATTTGTTTAAATGTGTTTCAGGTTTGTCAATAGTCGTTGTTTTAGGTGATGTCTTCTATATTCTATTTTTCTACCTTAGAACATTGAGGACCATGTTCCAATTTAGTTGGGGGGGGATAGGGTAGTAGTCGACAAAAAAAACTAACTTTTTGTTATTATTAAAACTATTTGACAGAACTGTTATTGTTAGGATGACAGAGTAAGGAGCAATTTTATTGACTCTTGAGACATATCCTACTAAACATTTTCCAATGGTTATTTGCAACATTCGTAACAAGGTTTTATCATACTTTTCTTGAAATATTCAGGTTTACAAACTCTCGCATTATTATCAATTGATTTTGCTCATATAATCATTTAACAAGTATTCTTAAATCTTCATTTTCACATACACACTTTAACATATGATTGTGGGTTGCACATTGGATTATTACATTATTTATGTTCTTTTGTTAAAGGTAACAACTAAGGGAAATAGATAGTATATGCTTTTCAAATTTTTTTTGATAATATTGATGATAATAAAAATGTAGATAAGTTTGGTTTCGTAGCCTCCCTAACCTAAGCAATTAAGCCCGAAGGGGTGTTTTAACACCTAATACCCTAAAGTCAACTGACTTGGGAGCTATTGGCCCACTACTTGTTACATGGTTAATGAGAAAAGCTTAAAGGAATCAAACATTGCACTATCTACGTATTATTATCTGCAACTCGAGTTGCTAAGCTCGTAGGGGTGTGATTAGTACTTAAAAGTGCATTTTTATCAAGGTTTTAAATCATCATTTTGCACTTGAAGTATCAATAACTCCTTAGCTAAAGCATGTTTTATAATAACATATCTAATAATACAAGATACATTTAATATATGGTAAATGTTCATCTTAAATGTAGACCTATCACATAAATCAAGGGATTGATTGATGAGTTTAACTATTGAAATTGAGAAGACATAGAGAGGGCTAAGCTTAGAAAAGAGATGTTGGTTCAGTCCAAACTGGAACACCATTCGGTTATTGAATCATAACTGGAGCTGTAGAACTTGGATTTAGGCCTGCTCTATATGGATGGAAAGCTAAGACATAGGCCTAAAACTTTCATGCAGAGTCCAAGATTTAAAAAGACCATTTCAAGTACAAATTATAGCAACAATGGAGAAGTTCAAATCTATCCTACAGTCTAAATATTGTTCAATGTTCAACCCATATCCCGAGTTCTAGAAGTCCAAATGACCTCAATTGTTTTTTCTTGGAAAACTAAGACATAGGCCTAAAACTTTCATGAGTTAAGTTTGTTCAAATTCTAACGTTATCAATGAGGTTTTGTTCAGACAAGAAGATAAGGATTGCCACCATGTCAAGATATGGCCACCCACTCAACAATTAGTAATGAAATCAATAGTTCCAAATTTTGGCTTATAAAAGGAGGTATTTGCCATGCATTTAGGCATCTTGGTTGTTCAGATCAAGATCATGCTCTTTATTTTTTTCTTTATATTTTTGTAATGTTTAAGTTTTATTTCATGTTATATTTTTCTTAAACTCTTGTTTATGTTTTTCATTTCCTTTACTATACTTATGTTTTTATGTTGTTTATTTATGTTTATCTTCTCCATTATGTTTAGCTAAGTTTATCATGTTAAGGTGAAAATGTTTCACTAATGGTGTTAGAATATGTATAATATAAACTCAACATGGACTTCAATATTTATATCTAAGAAAGTTTGTTATTAACATGTCCTATCTTTTTATCTTACTAATTCTTAATACCTTGCTTGTTAAATGGTTAATCTAGATTTGTGTTATATAACACTTGGTATAACAAATGCTTGACACTTTCATAGCCAATCGTATGGTATAACCTACACCTGTGCTATGAAAGAAACTTGATTTGTTGTTAACATAGGTTAGCATCATGAATTCCTGATAATATTTAAAAGTTTAATGTTACTTAAATAAGATAATTAAAATGATCATGTTAAAAATTTATAATAAACTATTAATGATAAATCATCCGATTGGAACCTCCTTTGTGTTTGGTTTTCAATTGATTAATAAAAAGAGTTTATATTGTACCTATTTCTAATACTATTAGTGGATCCTCTAACCATGAAAATTGTTTTATCATTGTTCAATCCTTACATCAATATCCCATAAAATTCTCATCAACTCTTCGTTTTATTTAATATATATATTATTTATAATTTATATAGTTCACCTCCCTATGGTTTGACCCCGGTCTTGCTGGGTGATTTATTACTTCGACACTGCTGCACTTGGGATAAGACATCAATTTTTTGGTCGTGTCAAGTTTTTGGCACCATTGCCAGGGAGGTAAATTTTTGTACAAATTATAAATTTGGTTATATTTTTCTCTTTTCACTTTTTTTTTTATCTAACTTTTGTTTCTTGTGTTTTGTCTCATTTTCATTTTCATTTTCTTTTCTTCCTTTTATTCTCTTCCTACACGTGTATGAGAGTTTGTAATGTACATTAAATGATAGGCTTTGTAAGGTATCCTCTTCTTTTTTAGAAAACATGGCTGAAGAGGATACTCAGTTGCTTTATAATGAGAATAATGAGAATAATTAGGTTAGAACACTTAGAGACTACATGAATCCAACAAGAACAAATGCACAATCATGTATCATTTTTCCTCCTGATGCTTCTGATTTTAATTTTAAACCAGACATTATTCAACTTTTACCTTCTTTTCATGGCTTAGATCTAGAAAATCCATACTTGCATTTGAGAGAATTTGAGGAAGTCTATAACACCTATAATGACTTAAATTGTAGCATGAACACTATAATATTAAAGCTTTTTCCTTTTTCATTAAAAGATAGAGCTAAAACATGGCTACAAAATCTTAAGTCAAGATCCATTCGTACTTAGGATGAAATGCAACAACAATTTTTAAAGAAGTTTTTTCCATCTCGCAGAATAAACTCTTTTAAAAGACAAATCACCACTTTCACTCAAAAACCATGAGAAACATTTTACCAATGTTGGTATAGATATCGAGACTTGCCTAATACTTGCCCTCATCATGGTTTTGAAATATCGAGATTGGTTTCACATTTTTATGAAGGGTTAACACCTAAAGATAGACAAATGGTGGAATTGATGCGTAATGAAACTTTTGAAGATAAAGACCCTAATGAAGCAATGGAGTACCTAGACTTACTAGCTGAAAATTCTTAAAATTAGAACACTACAGACACTTATGAGGCAGTAAGTAAAACTCAACCTCATACATCTAGTAGAGGAATGTACAACCTTAGAGAAGATCATGACCACCAAGCCAAGTTTGCATCTTTAGCTAGAAAAGTCGAGGCACTAGAATTGAAAAAAAGTGGTAAATTAAAATTTGGTCAAGACATTGTGTGTCAAATCATTGAAACTAATGAACATTCAATCAATGATTGTCTAAATTTGCCTTCTTTCAAGGAATGTTTCCATGAACAAGCTAGTGCTTTAAACAGTTTCCAATGGCCAAATCATGGTCCATACTCGCAAACATACAACCCTGGTTGGAGAAATCACCTAAATTTTAGTTGGAAAAATGATAACAATAATGCATAAACTTCACAGCCACCATTTCAAGCACACTATAATTTCCAAAATTCTCATGGATATGCACCTCCTTATGCTCCACCTCCTAGAAGAAATCTTGAGGAAACATTGCATGCATTCATTGAAAAGCAAAAGACAATCAACACTCAACTTGCTCAAAGCATGATAGATTTTAAAGATGCTCTTGCAAAATTCACATCTACTCTCAGTTTTCAAGAGAAAGGTAAGTTTCCATCTCAACCACAACAAAATCCAAAGGGGCAATACAATGCAAATGCAAGTAATTCCGGAAGCCAACACATGGATCAAGTCAAATCAGTCATCACTCTTCGCAGTGGTAAGGTTATTGAAAAACTCACTCTTAAACCTTGTGAGAAAGATGATGAGTCAATCTCTGAGGGTAAGGAAGGGGTTGAATTTGAACATTGTGAAGAAAATACTGATTCTCCGCCAGCACTTTTATTTCCTCATGCCATGACCAAACAAAGGAAAGTCAATCACAATTCTAAAATCTTTGAAATTTTCAAACAGGTAAGGATCAATATACCTTTATTGGATGCTATTAAACAGGTACCTTCCTAGGTATAATATAAACTCAACATGGACTTCAATGTTTATATCTAAGAAAGTTTGTTATTAACATGTTTTATCTTTTTATCTTACTAATTCTTAATACCTTACATGTTAAATGGTTAATCTAGATTTGTGTTATATAACACTTGGTATAACAAATGCTTGGCACTTTCATAGCCAATCGTATGGTATAACCTACACCTGTACTATGAAAGGAACTTGATTTATTGTTAACATAAGTTACCATCATGAATTCCTGATAATATTTAAAAGTTTTGTGTTGCTTAAATAAGATAATTAATATGATCATGTTAAAAATTTATAATGAACTATTAAGGAAAAATCATCCGATTGGAACCTCCTTTGTGTGTGGTTTTTTCAGTTGATTAATAAAAAGAGTTTATACTGTACCTATTTCTGATACTATTAATGGATCCTCTAACCATGAAAATTGTTTTATCATTGTTTAATCCTTACATCAATATCCCATAAAATTCTCATTAACTCTTCGTTTTATTAAATATATATATTATTTGTAATTTATATAGTTCACCTCCCTATGGTTCGACGCCGGTTTTGCTGGGTTATTTTATTACTTCGACATTCTTGCACTTGGGATAAGACATCAATCTTTTGGTCATGTTAGGGTGTCTTAACACTTAATGCCCTAAGACCAACTGGTCTGGGAGTCATTAGCCTAAAGCTCGTTACATGAGTTAAAGATGCATTATGTTTTAAGTTATATATATATGTGTGTGTGTGTAAAAAGATAAAAAAAACAAAGAAAAAAAGAATAAAAAAAGATAATAATCCCAACCCAAGGAAGTTAACATTAGAACAAAATTTTGTTTTCTTCCAAGTAAAACCCTATAACTATGTGTTGATACATTGAGCACAAAAGAAAGGTTTATTAATATCTTGTTTAAGAAGTGTGAAGCAGATATATAAATTTAATGAAAGTTTTTTTTATTTGAAAAGATTAATGGAAGTTGAATGATGAATGCCTTGCTTTGTGGAACTTGCAAATTGATTTTCTATTTTAATACTTTTATTACAAAGGACTAGTAATAAGTTGGTTTGAGGGTGTGATTAGTACTTAAAAGTGCATTTTTATCAAGGTTTTATATCATTATTTTGCACTTGAAGTATCAATAACTCCTTAACTAGAGCATGTTTTATAATAACATGTCTAATAATATAAGATACCTTTAATTTATGGTAAATATTCATCTTAAATGCAGGCCTATCCAATAAATCAAAAGATTGATTGATGAGTTTAACTACTAAAATTGAGAAGACAAAGACGGCTAAGCTTAGAAAAGAGATGCTGGTTCAGTCCAAACTGGAACACTATTTGGTTATTGGATCATAACTATAGCTGTAGAGCTTGGATTTAGGTTTGGTTTATATGTATGGAAAGCTAAGAGATTGGCCTAAAACTTTCATGAGCATTTAAGATTTAAAAATGCCATTTTCAAGTTCAAATTGTAGCAATAACGGTGAAGTCAGAATTTTTCCTGCAGCCTAGGCATTGTTTAGTGTTCAACCCATATCTCGAGTTCTAGAAGTCCAAAGGCATAATTTTTTTTTTTATTAGAAAGCTGAGACAATTTCCTAAAATTTTCATGAAGATTATCTGTTCAAATTATGATGTTATCAGTTTTATTCAGACAAGAAGATAAGAATTGTCACAAAATCAAGAGGTGGCTACCCACTAAACAATTAGTCATCAAATCAATAGTTCCGAATTTTGGCCTATAAAAGAAGACATTTTCCATGCATTTAGGCATCCTGGTTTTCAAATCAAGATCATATTCTTGCTTTCTTTCTTTGTATTTTTGTAATGTTTAAGTTTTGCTTTCATTAATCTCTTCTTTATGCTTTTCATCATAAATATGTTCTTATCTAGTTTATTTATGTTTCTCTTCTTCATAATGTTTAGCTAAGTTTTTTATGTCAAGGTGAAAAGGTTTCACTAATGGTGTTAGAATAAGTATAATATAAATTCAACATAGACTTTAATGTTTATATCCAAGAAAGTTTGTTATTAACATGTCTTATCTTTTTATCTTATTAATTCTTTATACCTTGCTTGTTAAATGGTTAATCTAGATTTGTGTTGTATACCACTTGGTACAACAAATGCTTGACACTTTTATAGCCAACTGTATGGTATATAACCTACACATGTGCTATGAAAGAAACTTGATTTGTTGTTAACATAAGTTGACATCATGAATTCCTGACAATATTTAGAAATATGGTGTTACTAAAATAAGATAATTAATATGATCATGTTAAAAATTTATAATGAACTACTAAGGAAAAATCATCCTATTAGAACCTCCTTTGTGTGTGGTTTCCAGTTGATTTATAAAAATAGTTTATATTATACTTATTTCTATTACTATTAGTGGATCCTCTAACCTTGACAATTGCTTTTATCTTTGATTAATACTCATATCAATATCACATCTCAAAGAAATCATCTCAGGTTTCTAACAAAAAATGAATCGGTGTATTTGGACTTCTAGAACTCGAGATATGGACTGAACACTAAACAATGTCTGAGCTGCAGAATAGATTCAGAATTCTCTGTTGTTACTATAATTTGAACTTGAAAATGACCTTTTTGAATCTGGCACTCACATGAAAGTTTTAGGCCTATGTCTTAGCTTTTCATCCATATAGAGTAGACCTAAATCCAAGTTCTACAACTCTAGTTATGATCCAATAACCAAATGGTGTTCCAGTTTGGACTGAACCAGCATCTCTTTTCTAAGCTTAGCCCTCTCTTTGTCTTCTCAATTTCAGTAGTTAAATTCATCAATCAATCTCTTGATTTATGTGATAGGCCTGGATTTAAGATGAACATTTACCATAAATTAAAGGCATCTTATATTATTAGATATGTTATTATAAAACATGCTCTAGCTAAGGAGTTATTGATATTTTAAGTGTAAAATGATGATATAAAACCTTGATAAAAATGCACTTTTAAGTACTAATCATCAACCCCTGGTGAGTGATTTTAGTTTTAGGTCTGAAACTATCTTAGAATAATTAATCTTATTGCCCTCTCTAGAAGTCATTATTACAAAGTACATGAAATGAAGAACAAAATAAAATGTTTTTTTTGTATTTACTTAGAAGAAGACTCTTCTCTAGAAGATAAAGAAACTTGATATTCTCGTTTTAAGCTCCTAATGCAGAAAATTTTGAGAAAGTTTTTGGCTAAAGTATAAAATGAGATTGAGAAAGAAGAGGGTTTATGTAGGCCACCACCTCTCACTTCCACCGGTGAATGAAAGACATGTGGCACCACACTATAACTTTAGGAAGGTTAAACATATATAACTTTGATTACACACCATCAAATAGTCTTCTAAGAAAGATTGTGCACCCTCCCTAACAAATTTTAAAATTAATATGGGGAGATACCATTTTTCTAGGGAAGATAAGACATTTGATCGATTATCTGCCAAAAGACTTTTCAAATCTTTTCACATGGAATGCATAAAGAATTGGGAGGAAAATGATGAATTAATATTTTTGACGCTTTGTGAAAAAACCTAAAACCCTGTCTAAAAAGGTCCAATAACAAGGTGGTAACCCACCAACAGATGGGTTCGATGAGCTATCAGGCTCGAGATACTTAGGTCGGCCACATATTGAGCCTAAGTAAACGTGTGTTTGACAAGTTTCCAGACCCAACGTACTTGGGCTTGACCACTTGCGGAGCCCAAGTAAGCATGAGTCTAGCGAACTATCAAACCTAATATACTTGAGTTCAGTCATGTGCCAAGTCTAAGAGAACACGGGTTTGGCATATAAACACAAAAAAAAGAAGCAAAGCCAAAATAACTCCACCTTTGCTGCCGATTTCTGAATCAACAGTGATATAGTTTCTGGCTATCGATTTTTGAATCGGCAGCAACGTAGTTTTCGTTGCTGATTTCTGAATCGGCAGCAACATAATTTTTGGCTGCCGATTTTTGAATTGGCAACAGTAGTTTTGGCTACCTATTTCTGAATCGGCAGCGACATAGTTTTTTGCTGCCATTTTCTAAATCAGTAGCGATACTGGAAAACCCAACAAAAAATTAGAGTTGGATTAGCCTATCCTAGGGGAGAATTAGAATAGGAACCAGTCTAAGATAGCTCAAAAGAGGGATAGGAACCAAAGATCCAGCACCCAAACACACCCCTCTCATTTAAGAGGGGGTATAAATGCAAAGAAAAAGGGAGGGTGACCTTTCCTTTTCCCCAAATAGGTGGCCATCTGCAGTAGCCTTCTCCTTTTTTCCCAAGGCAAAACCAGCCAACTACATGTAGTAGACCATCTCCCTCTTCCCAAAGAGAATACTGAAACTGACTTGCTATATGCAGATCACATAGGGTGTTGGGTGAGAAGAGAGCTAGAGGAAAGGAAAAGTGATCGAAAACATGGTGGAAGCTGGAGCCTAGACCTTTCTCCATAACCGGTAGTAGCCATAACTGCAACACACACATCCTTCCTCCAAGCAAAAAATCGAACCCAACTAGCCTGCATGCTACTTTCCTTGAGCGTAGAGTGAGAAGTGAGTGAAAAGAAGTAGAAAAAACCAAAAAACTAGGAGAAAGGGAAGCCTAAAGGCAAGTTGGACAACAAAAGAGGGAAGGAAGAAAACTAGAAAGGAGAGGGAGAGTAGGCCACTGTAGCCTGCATTGAACTTGTTAAATTCATGAGGTATGAACCATACTACTCCTCCACTTGTTCTTGGAGCCTTAGAACTAAAAAGGGAGAAGAAAACCTAAAGTAAATAGCCTAAGATTCTCACACTAATTGTTGAGAAAAACTAGACAAAGATGAGGGATGAAAATGGAGCTAAATGGGGAACCTAATTTTAAAATATTTAACAGAGGAAATGTATAATTTTGAATGCAAAAAATTAGAGAGATGGCTATCCATGATGAGGGCTGGACAAAACTTAGATTAAAGGGATACAAAGCAAAGATGATGATCTTGTTAGAGTTGCTTAATGATGTGAAACCGAAACAAAATTACAACAACAAAGCCATGAAAGCATACTACAGCCGAAATAGGAATCTAATAACAAAGTATGTGCTGGAATTGATTTTGCATGTATGTTAATGCTAATATTGTATGATTTTGTTGGATCCAAAGAACGAATTGTGTTGTCGGCAGCAAATCAGGTGTTCACTGTCGAATTGTTGTCCACACTGAATCAAGTGTTCACTGCCGAATTCAAGTTGTCCACAGCGAATCAGGTGTTCGTTGCCGAATTTGTGTTGTCCGCATCGAAGTAGCATTCGCTGCTAAAAGTGTATTGGTTATAGCAAATTAGCATTCGCTACTGATGTTGTGTTATCTGCAGCGCATTAGCATTCGATGTCAAAATCAAGTTGCCTGCAGCGAATGCTAGCATGTTGGTTGTAACGAAGCAGCATTTGCTGCCAAAATTGAGGTGCCTGTGTAGTCGACAGCGAACCAGTTTTTGATGCCGAAGTGTGCAACCTGTAGTGAACCAGTTTTCACTGCTGAACTGTACATCCTACAACGAATCAGTTTCACTCACGAATTGTATGGCCAACAGTGAACCAATTTCACTATCGATTTTCTACAATAGATCCCTCAGGTAGAAATGACTTAAATGCTTGTAATAATTTCATTGTATGATTGTGTTTAATATGGAACACTTGAATGTGAGCATATAAACTCTTGAAATAAGTATGATGATGAATGTCATTTAAGGATGCAAATATACTGACTTGTGGCCATGGATGTCTTAGGTGGTGTGGTCGGGATCGGACCATCATCAGGATAAGGACAACCCGCAAGTGGAGTAGGTAGGTGGTTTTCCACCTTTTTCTTATATGATGTTTATGTTTTGAAATGATTTACTTAAGATGATATTTTATTAAATACTTGTTGAATGATGAAACGACGATGAAGTGTTTGATTGAATTCTTGATGATTATCAAAATGACTATGAAATGTTAATCGAGTTCTTGATGAATATTGAAACAATGATGAAAATATTAATGTTCTAAAATGACCCATTTAAGGTGAATATATTATGGTGTTATGATGAATATTAAATCGAATATGAGATTTGATTGGGCTATTATGAATTTGGGCTGCTGATGAATGGTAGTATGAGTATTTCAACGGATCTATTGTTGTATTTTTATTGAATGTAATTGTAATGAATGGTTGTATGAGTATTATGAAAGATCTACCGTTTTATATATTGAATGTAATTATGACGAATGTATTACGAAAGATCTACCGTTGTATTATACTGAATGTGAATTATCACGAATGATTGTATGAGTATTACGAGGGATCTATTGTTGTATTGTATTGAATATTAATTGTCATGAATAGTTAGATGAGTAATACGAAGGGTATTGTTGTGTTATACTAAAAGCTAAACTGTTATGGAATGTTTGTTTATATGTTACAAATGATATATTATTATATTACTGAATGTTAAACTATTACAGAATGTCTTATCATTTTAGGATAAGTATAATATAAACTCAATATGGACTTCAATGCTTATATCCTAAGCAACTTGCTATTAACATGTCTTATCATTTTTATCTTATTAATTCTTAATACATTTTGGTTAAATGGTTAATCTAGATTTGTGTTGTATAACACTTGGTATAACAAATGCTTGACACTTTTATAGCCAATCGTATGGTATAACCTACACCTGTGCTATGAAAGGAACTTGATTTGTTGTTAACATAAGTTAGCATCATGAATTCCTAACAATATTTAAAAGTTTGGTGTTACTTAAATAAGATAATTAATATGATCATGTTAATAATTTATAATGAGCTATTAATGACAAATCATCTGATTGGAACCTCCTTTGTGTGTGGTTTTCAATTGAGTAATAAAAAGAGTTTATATTATACTTATTTGAAATACCATTAACCTTGACAATTGTTTTTATCATTGTTTAATCTTCATATTAATATTACATCTTAAAGTCCTCATCATCATCATCATTGTTGTTGTTGTTATTATTATTATTATTTATAATTTATATAGTTAATCTCCTTGTGGTTCAACCATGATCTTGTCGGGTTATTTATTACTTCGACACTCCTACACTTGGGAGAAGATATCAATCTTTTGGTCATGTTAGTCGACTACCATTAGAATAGGCCTAGAAATAAATGTGATTTTGCTTGACCTTTTTTTTATTGGAAGAGGGGATGCAAATGTCCCCAAAGAGGCTTCAAACCTTAGGGGATGACTAAGATTACCTAGGGATCCTTAGAATGGAGAGCAAAACATAATATCGTACGAGTAAGTGTTCTTTGCTAACTCTAGGCAACTAGGGGATTGTATAGTACTATTGCCTGAGGTGGATGACTAGGTTACCCATGTCACTAACAAGCTTGTTGAGGGTGATTTTATCATTACTACTCCTATATGCATATACGAGTTTGGGTACTTCTTTCAATTATAAAGGTTTGTTAGGGATATATTTTGTTATTATAATGTGATTTTGGTTGAGCTTCACCCTAACAGGTAAACCACCTTGTTTATTTTTTATAAGATGTTGAGGATCCTTAAGATGGAGCGTTTAATTGGAGTATTCAAACACTACTATATGTTGATCAATAGTGTTGAAATGGAGCCTTCCATCCTTTGGTTATTTACTTTTTCCACCAAGCTAAAAGGGTTTGTGAAAGGTACTTTCCAAGGTAAATCCACTCATGTAAAGAAATGGAGGGGAAAATAGGTGATAGTGAAATTTGATGGTGTGGCTAGACCTCAGCTAGGCTATACTGTTATCTAAGCGTGCCCTCGCTTTTAAAGAGTGCCTCTAGCGAGTGTGAATGATAAGCCTGATCTCAATGAGGAGGAGGAGAGACTATATATAGTAGGCTACGCCAGCTCTAGACCAAGTATGAAATCAACTACATGACTTAAATGACTCTATAACTCTTTTGTTATTAGTATGTCATTTTCTTAACCATTTATTTTAGTTTAGCATTGTTATTCATCATCTGACTTTTTCCTTCTACAAGATCCTTAGCAAAAAAAAACTAACTGGAAGTTCAGTGAGTTCACACCATTTATGCTTAGCCATGTGACTACTTCAACACCTAGTCACGCCTCTTCATTCAAAGACCTTTTTGTCTCCCTCTCAAATAAAGTTCTTATATCTAGGAGGATGGATACAAAAAAAGCTCCTAGAGGTGTTGAGGGGCTTCTAGTGGTTAGGTCTTTTCATTTAAAGGATGCTTTTTCAACTATAGTAGGGCCCTAAGTCACTATAAAGAGGAGTTGAACTATAGAGGGGAGTCAAACTCAAATATCATGGTGTCACAAGGCACTTACTCCCACCTTGGTCATCCTTGATGTTGTCTCATTAAAAGAGACAAAGGGTCTTAGTTGCTTTTGACTTTGATGTGGAAGTAGCTACACCTCTTATCTACATTCCAACTCCACCCAACCTAGTTCCTATGCTCACCGGGTCTTCAAGCCATGTGTTTTATGCCATGGGTGTGAAAGACTTCTTCTCCAAGTTAAATCGGATCATGTTCCACTCTACTTTCCCAACCTCTATGAGGAGGAGAGAAGGGTAATGAAATCCTTCTTACATGGAAGGTCCACCATAAGGCCTAATGGACTGGAGGTAAGTGATACCTTAGATAAGTTGCTCACTCTCCCTTTTAATATCAACACTTTGACAAACCCTAACTACTAGTGTCATTCGGTTATAAATGGACAGATGGGCTTCCAGGTATGAATAATATTTTTATACAATTTTCATTTTCTATGAACTAGTCTTTGATGATAATAATAATAATTAACTCATTTTGTTATTTGTTGTTGTTTAAACCTTCATGATGTGTGCCTATTTGAGAAGTCAGTGAGGTGGGAAGAGAAGGGCCATGAAGGAGGCCATTGAGCAATACCGTGCTAATAAGACTGAGGTGCGTAAATTGATGAAGGAGAAGGCTGCTAAAGATGCTTAGCTAAAGGTTGTGAAGGCTACCCTCAACTGCAAGGGGGAAATAAAGGGTCAGACCTACATCCTGAGCCCAATTGAAGAGAAGCTTGTGGAGGTATATAACCAAATAGACTTTTTGGAGAAAAAGGTAGATGAGCTCAAATAATCTAAACAAGCCTTGAGAGAGGAGCTAAAGGGAAAAAAAAGAGGCAAATAACTCTCATATGAGGATAGAGACATTGAAGAATACTTCTCAAGGGTTATATGCTGAGTATGGAGAGTTTGTCTCATTAAAAAAGACTATTGGGGACAAACTCTTTATCTCTATGTCTAACATGTACCTTTTCAACCTCTATAAAGGAATGCATATGAACTTCAATGAGTCCTTCCCTGATGGTCAGGTCCTTGACTTCAAGAATGTCTTCTCTATAAGAGCTTTGGCGGCCAAGGATTATGTTTATCTTACCCAAGAGACATGACTGGACATGTAGAAATCCTTTTTAAGCATAAATAATTTGTATTTCTTTTATTTTGTTTACCCTAATCATGTAGGGCTTGTCATCATGTATTGAATATTATGCCTTGGATTTGGCCCTAAGGCATTAAATATTTATTTTTATATATGTTCAGTTAGATGGTGTATTATTTCATTCTTTTCTAAGTATGGATATAAGGCTTATTGATAGATTGAAGACTTCTCTAGGTGGTTTGTATTAGTGTAATCTTTTTTGATCAAAATGTAAGTATATTAATAGATCAAAAATTTACATTGATGGAAACTAGCAAGCATATACAAAATCAGAAAACGAAGAAGGGAAAACCTTTCCTTTAAAGGTTGAACCAACAAGCAACTAAAAAGCAACAATGGTGACGAAAGGAACCAAAAAATTACAAGGTTCCCAACCTAACACAAAGAAAGAAACTAAATTAGAAGATAATTATAGAGAGACAAAGCCGCCTCTTCCATGCCAAAAGAAAAAACCCAAAAACTATGCAGAGGCTGAGAAGTTTCAACCAATCAAAAGTCAGTAAAGGGGATGCATCCTTCCATTATAAAAATCATGCCAGGCTAGAGACATGGAGATACAGCCAAATATGCAATAGTATAGGAGCAGCCAACCATGCAGCCAAACATAACTGAAGGGATGAGGAGATCAAGCACCAACCCATGCACGTCCAAACAACATGCACGTTAGCAAGAAAGACATTCAGCCGAGGAATCAAGCAGCAAGCCGATAGGAAGCATTTAAGAGGTTGCAGCCAACCATGCAACCAACCACACATTAACATAATGAAGCCCAGCCAAGGAGTACATGGAATTGTAGCTAGCCAAAAACCAGCCAAAAAAACAACCATGTAGAGACATGAAATTTGAGCCAACTAGACTATCAGCCAAAGAAAGCAACAGTAACACATAGACCCTGCCATGTAAAGACATGAAGAGCCATAACAAGGACGTGAAACCATGTACAAAACCATGCATGTCAAAGCTTCATGCACAAACAAAGCAACAGTTCAAGAACTCTAAGAATAGTAGCATCCCAAGAAACCCAGATCAACTCTTCATAGATTAGACCAATGAATGGCATAACCATAACGATAAGCTACCAGTCAGGCAGGAAGATCACACTGATGGAAGCGTAGTATCATGTTGAATAACACCTGAAAACGCCGAAATATAGGCTCTACAGGTGAGCTAGAATTTTCAAAAACCCTTTTGTTCCTTTCTTCCCGTATCAAATATACAACAATACTGAGGGGGACCCTTTTCATTCTAGTGACAGCTGTTTTCTCCTTTAGGTGAAGTCCCCGAACTGCACTATTGATGGTGGTCATGCCTCTATTTAGCCTAAACCAAGATTTGACTTTCATCCACAGTAAGGATATCCAGTTGTAGGTGAAAAATAGATGATTGTGGCTCTCTTCATGATCTTGGCAAAAAACACAACTTACATCAATGTTGACGAAATGTAGGATGTCTTTTGTTCTAAGCCTCTTAAGCAAGGAATGCCATATGATGAAACTATGTCGTGGAAGACACCATGATTCCCAGACGACATTAGCCTAAGGGACCGCGGTTCCTTTGGTTCTCAAGAATTCATAGGCATTAGCAAAAAAGAGTTTTGTAGTATTATCCCAACTTTGTAGCATAGAGACTACTGTTGGCTGCCCCCCACAATCATCAAGAAGTTGATCACACAACTTGATGAAAGATTTTCATAGGGGGGAGGAGGTTTGTTGAAGGGGAACAGTCCAAATGCTGGTGTCTTGCAAGTAAAAATGGTGCACCCATCAAATCCAAATAGAGTCAGCTTTCAAATGGATATTCCATAGCTACTTGACAAGAAAGCAATTATTCCTTGCTTTAATATCATATAGACTAAGACCAAAGCTTGGCAAGCAGACATTCTTCCAAGCAACCAAAGTTGATGTATTCCTGACTGTAAGGAAGTTCCTGCAAATACAAGTGATTTGATTGATAACACTCTCTGGCATGGGAAAAATACTAAGCCAAAATTAAACCATTCCAAATAACACAGAGCCAATTAATTCCAGCCGGCCAGCATAGGATAAGTGCTTGCCCATCCGGCTTTGAATAACAGTTTCAAGTTGGTGCAGGAGAGGATAGAACTAACTATTTAGAAGCCTGTGAGGGCTGAGGGGGACCCCAAGGTATTTGAAAGGAAAGCTACCTTCCGAGAACCCAGAGTCTTGGAGGATATTTTGCTTCAAGCTATCACCAATGCCACCAAAATATATAAAGGATTTCATTGCATTGATATGAAGTCCTGAGGTTCGACCAAAAGCATGAAGCTGCTCAATAAGAATTTGGACAAAAGGGCAATCCCCACGACATAATAAGAGAACATCATCAGCAAATGCAAGGTGACATATATGATGAGGTGCACACTTTGGGTGGAAGTGAAAAGCTTGCTGTTGAGTGGCCATTCCCAGCATTCGGGAGAAGTATTCCATACATATTAGGAATAGATATGGAGATAGAGGGTCACCTTGTCGAACTCCACATTTCCTAGGGAAGAAACCATAAAGATTGCCATTGACAGCAACAGAGTATGAAGAGGTTTCCACACATAGCATCACTAGATGGACAAATCTCTTGGGGAAGCCTAATAATTGGAGAAGAGCTCTGAGAAAAGGCCATTGCACCAAGTCGAATGCTTTCTTGAAGTCAACTTTGATGAGGCATCGAGGGGAGGTCCTCTTCCTACCATAATGTCGAAGTAATTCCTATGTCAGATTAATGTTATCAATCATGCTTCTCCCACCACGGAAAGTGTTTTGGGATGGATTAATGATGCCTTGAAGGGCACGTCCTAGCCTTCCTGCAATAATTTTCGAGATTACTTTATAAATCATATTGCAACATGAGATGGGCTGAAAATCATTCGTCGAGTTAACATTAGCAGATTTTGGAACCAGAGCAATAATAGAATGATTGATCTGCTTTAAAATCCGTCCAGAGGAAAAGAAATCCTGGACTGCTGCACAGAAATCAGCTCCCACAATATCCTAAAACTGTTTGAAGAAGAGAGAAGAGAATCCATCAGGACCAGGAGCTTCATTGTTTCCAACGCTAAAGAGAGCTTCCTTAATGGCTTCATTGGTGACGGGAGCTAGAAGAAAATCAGATTGATTATCATCAAGACAAGGGCCACTGCGAACAACTTCCTCATCAATAAGAGATACAGCCGATGAAGTGCCAAGGAGACTTTGATAGAAATGAACAAATTCAGCACCAACTTCATCTATAGTGGTAGTTAGATCCCCATTGCTACACTGAAGAGTAAGAATAAAGTTTTTCCTATGCCTGTGACTCATCAAAGCATGAAAGATACTTATACCTCTATCACTGTCCTTGAAGAAAGTGCACTTCAGCTTCTGAGAGAAGAAAGCTTTCTCAGCAGATTTAAGATTAATAAGATTGATCTTTAGTGTGTTCACCCTGTTGAGGACATATATATCATCTCTTGAATCATGCAAAAGCTGTTGATGCTGCTCCAAGTCAGCCTCCATTCTAGCAACTCTCTCTGAGATGTGACTGTAATGCAACTTATTCAAGCTCTTTAGGGGTTGCTTTAATGATTTAAGCTTCTTGCACAAGACAAACATGGGAGTGCCTTTAACTAGGAGTTGCCATCCATCAGAAATTAAGCCTGCATATTCCAGGTGTTCAACCCACATATTGAAGAACTTAAATGGGCGACAACCTGGGGGACAATTGCTACCAATGTGAATATGGGCTCCTGAATGGTCAGAGAAAGCTCCTGGTGGTTGAAGATGGATATAGAAAGTGAGTTGAAGATTGTTCCATGAAGAATTGGCAAGGACACAATCAATTTTAGTCTAAACAGTCCCATTAGACCAAGTATAATGATAGCTAGTGTAGTTGAGATCTGAAAGCCCAAGCTCTGAGCAGCATGCTCTGAAATCAGAAACTTCATAGGAAGAGACTGGTTCACCATTATATTTGTCATCCTGAGATAAAATGGAATTGAAATCTCCCAACACAAGCCAGGGACTAGTTGGAGCCCATGATTTAAGACCATCCCACAAAGTTCTACGGGCTGTAATGGTAATGTAACCATAAACAAATGAAGCAGCAAAAGTAAGATGAGTAGATAAGCATCAAATGGAAACATGTATAAATTGGGGAGAAGAATCAAGCACGTCAACATGAACAGTAGAAGGATTCCATAATACAACCACTCTAGCTGTGCTAGCAGCTTCCACATTAGAGGTTAGTTTCTAGCACTGCAGCTGAAACCTGTGCATAAACTGAAGCTTGGAAGAAACCAATTTGGTCTCTAGGAGATCGCATACATCAAACTTATGTTTTTGCATGAGACGAGCCATCTCATGCTGTTTCAGAGGGCTGTTAAGCCCTCTGACATTCCAATTGAATAACAACATTACATAGGTAAGGGTGGAGGGGGTACCCTACCACTCCCAAATGCTCTAGATGAAATCTTTTTCTAACCACACATAGTGGTTGTACCAACAGGAACTACATGAGGATCTTTCTTGTGTAGGACTGCTCCAACTGATTCCTTCCCATTATTTATGATGGGGGGGTTGCACTCAGAGGTACAAATACCTCCTGAAGATGAGATAACAAGTGCTTTACCTTTAGGGGGGTGGTTAAAACTTGATCAGCTACATGTGTGGCACCAACAAGTATTCCAAGAGATTTCCTTGCTTTCTTGCTTTTAACAACTTCCCATCCATCAGAGGCCACCGCAGCTTCAATGGTCATAGGGTCATAATTTTGTGAAGTCTCCCCAATCTGGCCTTTAGTTTTCCCAAGGCTAAGCTCTATAACAGTCCCTAGATGGTCAAAAACACTACGACCTCTGTTTGTAGTTATAGGTGGATTGCTTTTCTTGCCCAAAGGTTTTACCACTGGTGCATGATAAGAGGTGCAAGTTCTTGTGTTGTGCCCAAGGACTTTACACAACTTGCAAAATCTAGGAAGCATCTCATATATCACCGGTTGCTTCAGAATGACTCCATTCGGCAAGTTAATGACAATAAAGGATTTGAGATCAGTAAGTAAATCCAGTTCTACAAAGACTCTGGCATAAGAAATTCTTGACATGTGAGCTAGTCACTTTGTATAGGCATGCCTAATTTGCTAGCAATCTTAGAGAGGCATTTAGGAGACCAGCATTTTAACAGCAGGTTTGGGAATTTAACCCATACAGGAACACAGGACATCTCATCAGTTCCAAAATCAAAGTACTCTACCATAACTTTAAGAATCAATGGCCGACCATATATCAAGTAAGGACCATTAGCAAGAACAACAAGTTTATCATCAACATTTTTGAATCTGTAGACTAAACAGCTAGATTCATGGATAGCCAAAGAGGCTTCACACTTCCAAGAACTAGATATAATATTATTTAAAGCCTTAAAACCAGGCGACTTTCCAACAACATAGCCCACAATACAGAATTGCCATACATCATAATTATTATCTAAATCATCAAGAGACAAATCACAGGGTAAATCATTGTAAGAAGATGAGAAATGCGGTAATCTAGGACCTATGATAGTGTTGCGATTGGATGCAAATAAATCTTACCATTTCTCAACAGGTGCAGGCGAATGAGAGGTGCCTGAATGAGAATCTTCTGGAGGTGAGGAGACTACATTTGTGAGATTGTGATCCACCATGGTGACACATGGGATGCTTTGCTAGAGAGAAGGCTCAGGGGTGGGTCCCTTCTTTGTTGAAGTAGCCATTGGTACAACTGATTGCCTAGAAGGACACAAGGGTGAACCCTTCGAAGCATTGTGAAGAGTTGCATTGAGGTTATTTCCTATAGAAGGTGGTACAGGTGAGTGGAAAAAATTTGAACTTCCTTTAGATGCAGAATAATCCACTTCATCTTCATCATAGTCATCATCATCAGAATAGTCCTCAACAATCACATGATCAGGAGTAGAGGGGGAAGAGACAATCAGTTGAGGGGCAGATCCTTCCTCGGCAAAAATTAGAAATTTATCAAGGCTGGACCCACCAACCACCGTTGTAGGAGGGGGGTGGTGGTCAAAGGGGATGAGAGAAGAGGGGGGGAGGAGGAAGGGGGGGCAGCCAGAGCAAGAACAAAGTTTTCGGGTAAGTCTACCTTGGGTTGTTGTTGAAGAGATGGTCGACGAGTATTTCGCTTGTTTTTGACCATAAAGAAAGTATAGAGCAGAAGATGAGCATGAAGAGGGGGGAGCTACAGTAACCAGAAATTCAAATTTGAGCTGGTGCCATGAACAAAGGAAACTATTTCCGTAGGGGAAGGAGAGCTTCTCTCTCTTGTTTCTCGCTCAAGGCTCGACTGTATTAGTGTAATCTTAAGTAGCCTAGATGGGTCCAACGCCCATACTTGAAAAAAAATTAGGAATTTAGTGTCGCGGGACGACATCAAATGATGAATTAGCATCCTAAAAGGTATTGAAAAGGAAAGGGTTTTGAGTATAATCATAAAGTTATGACTATAAGGTTCAGGCGTCGCCACCTATAATTATGGTTACTATGAAACCTATGGTCTGTGAGAGTCCGGATAAGGGACTGGTTGTGCAAGAGGAAGACCTGTCACCCCAGTGCACCTTACTTAAGGTACGCTACATTGTTATTTGATTGTTTTTCTAACTCAAGTATCTATTCATTGATCTTTTACTAAGGTCTAAGGCAAATCTTCCTTTGTGAGAGAGTCTCTACCTTATTAGGTTAAATCCTGATCATTCTAAGGTCTAAATTTATCATCACATTTGTTTCTTTGTATCTTTAATACCTAAGATTATACTCAATTGTGTAGTTTTACACTTTAAACATTAAAGTCTAAAGCTACATCTTAACACTTTAAATATAAAGTGAACAAAATGATTAATGAAGGATTTTTTATATTTTGATCAAATCTTAACAGTAATCATAAATTGATTATAATATCTATTTTATATTTCAAACATGAGAAAGATGCAATTTTTTGTTTTTCTTATGAAAATATGCTTGGAAACCTTTTAGGATTTGGTTGCATGCACAAAAACAAAATATTTTTTTTGTTTTATTTTTTTATTTTTTTTCAAAAAGGAAATTAAATTAATTTTTTTTTAGTTTTCAAATTTTTTTAAGAAAGTTTCAGAGAAAATCGGGTATTTTAATACTACATATGTATCTTACAATGCAAATATATAGCCCGATATTATATAAAATTATTGGAAACATGCGAGAAAATCACAAATATTTTGAAATGACCATTGTAAATTTTTTGGATTTTTTTATTTTTTTAATTATATATTATTATTATTAAATATAAATTGGGCCGGACTCGACCTAGCTATCTGGGCTAGGTCGACATGAGTCTAGCTCGACTAAGTCAGTGTAGGCCGACTGACGACCCAACAAACTCTTTTTTTTTTTGGATGGGCTAGGCCCAACGCAACCACATGAGCTGTAACAACCCGGCTTTCCAAGCCCAACACAACAGTAAATTTTATTTTTTTTTTATACATTCAATCCACATGGTGCCGGCAATCAATGAATCTAAATCCTCACATCATCGAAATACAATTCATACAATCAACATTTCATTTCAAAGTGAATCTTACACAAACACGTAATATTAAGGTTGCTTGATTTGAAGTTCATATTAAAATATATACATAGACATGAGTTTACAGTCTTCTCCTACTAATAGTCATCACAATTTTAAACAAAAAGGATCTAATAAAAGTTATACATTCAGTACATTGATCCATACAAAATACATTGTGATTTAAGATACATCTACATAATTCCTTGCAAAATAGGTTCCCGTGTATCGGGTTTCCTCGACATCTCGTTGGTGTGAAGTCCCTGCAGCAGTACAAACATTTAAGAGAATGCAAATATTTAATAATAATAAGAATGGTAACTCACGGTTTGGCAATTAAATAAAACATTAACAATTATAATTTCTTCATGTATTTGCTACAACAACTAGTAGTACATATAGATACACAAGTTTTCGGATGCCATTCGCCAAAACTACTCATTCATTTGTGTCGGCCATCCATGGTGAAAGCTGCGTTGCTGCCGATCAAGGAATCAGCAGCGAAAACTGTGTTGCTGCCGATCCAGAATCGGCAGCGGAATCTGCGTCGCTGCCGATTTCTGTATCGGCAGCGGAATCTGGGTCGCTGCCGATCCAGAATCGGCAGCGAAGTCACTCTTTTATCCCGGCCATCCATCCGTTTGGATGCCATTAGCCGAAGCTAATCAGTCCTTCATCCCGGCCATCCATTCGGACGCCATTAGCCAAAGCTAATCATTCTTTGTCCCGGCCATCCGTTTGGATGCCATTAGCCGAAGCTAATCACTCCTTTGTCCCGGCCATCCTTTCAGATGCCATTAGCCGAAGCTAATCATTCTTTGTCCCGGCCATCCCTTCGGACGCCATTAGCCGAAGCTAATCACTCTTTTGTCCCGGCCATCCATTCGGATGCCATTAGCCGAAGCTAATCAATCTTTAATCAACATTTAAGCGTTCAACAATCTAATATCAGTTCTAACAATATGATAGTACTCAAGTTAAAATATTTCAAGATTCAACGTAAGAAAAAGGAAGGTGCAAGTCACCTACCTGCTCCACCTGTGGGTCGATCCTGTCTTGATGATGGTCCAATCCCGACCGCACCACCTAAGACATCAATGGTCACAAATCAGCACAGTTGTATTTATTTTATTTTTGAATCATACTCATCATCACACTTATTTCAAGAGTTCATATGTTCACATTCAAGTGTTCCATATTTTACACCATCATAACATGAGATTGTTACTAGCATTTAAGTCATTCCTGCCTAGGAGGCTTATTGTAGGAATTCGGCAGCGAGAACTGGTTCGCTGCGGCTGCCAGTTCGGCAGCGAGAACTGTTTCGCTGGCGGCAGCCAGTTCGGCAGCGAAAATTGCATCACTGTTGGTGCCCCAGTTTCGCTGCACAACGCACAACTCGGCAGCGAATATCAATTCGGTGTAGGAAGTTCAGTCGCGGTAGCGAAACATAATTTCGCTGCGCAACACACAAATCGGCAGCGAATATCAATTCGCTGCAGTAGGTTCAGTTGCGGCAGCGAAACAGAATTTCGCTGCGCAACACACAAATCGGCAGCGAATATCAATTCGCTGCAGGAGGTTCCGTTGCGGCAGCGAAACAGAATTTCGCTGCGCAACACACAAATCGGCAGCGAATATCAATTCGCTGCAGGAGGTTCCGTTGCGGCAGCGAAACAGAATTTCGCTGCGCAGCACACAAATCGGAAGCGAATATCAATTTGCTGCAGGAGGTTCAGTTGCGGCAGCGAAACAGAATTTCGCTGCGCAACACACAACTCGGAACCATCAATTTCAGCACATAGTTCTTCAACAAAATTCCAGCAATAACATCACAGCAGAACACATTAAATTCCAGCACTAACATCACAGCAGAACACATTAAATTCCAGCAAGAACATCATAGCAGAACACATTAAATTCCAGCACTAACATCACAACAGAACACATTAAATTCCAGCAAGAACATCACAGCAGAACACATTAATTGCAGCAACAATCATCACAACAAAACACATTAATTCCAGCAGCAACATCACAACAGAACACATTTAATTTCAGCACCAACATCACAGCAGAACACACACACATGCATGCTGGCCTACCCCATAGTTAAAGCCAGCTTCTATCATAATTGTTAGATGTTCTGAAATTGACTTTATTTCACTTCTGTTTGCTAGATCTCCTAGTTAATTTCAGTTTCCCCCATAGTTGGCTTAGGTCTTAGATCAATTTTTCTTAGGGTTTTTCTTCTTCATTTTCGTTTTTGATCTTAAGGGGGAGAGGAAAGGGAGTTCCATGACCCATACCTTCTGATTTTAACCAAGTTTGAGGAAGGTTTGACACTATTATTTTCTCTTCAGCTGCTGGTTCTCCTCCTTCTTCTTCCTCTCACGTTTTCCAGCTCTCTTTTTCCTCTCCTCTATGCAGCTGCCCACTCCTCTCTCAAGGTCTCATCTCTCCCTCACAAGCTCACAAGACACTCTACTAGTTTGATTCACGTTTTTGATGTGAAAGGAGAAGGGAAGAATGACATGCAGCTGCTGGTTTGGGAAGAAGATGGGTCATTCTCTCTCCCCTCTTTGTATTTATAGTACCCATCAAATGAATTGGGTTGTTTGGGGGTGGGTTTAGGTGTGTCCTTATCCTTGTTTGGTTTATCTAAAACCAGTTTTACCCCTCCCTCCCAGTTGTGCGTCACTGTTGATTGAGAAATCGGCAGCTGAAAACTGCATCGCTGCCGATTTCTGCATCGACAGCGAAATCTGCGTCGCTGCCGATTTCTGCATCGGCAGCGAAAACTGCGTCGCTGCCCAATCCAGAATCGGCAGCGACGCACCCAAACCAGAATCGGCAGCGAAAACTGCGTCGCTGCCGATTTCAGCATCGACAGCGAAATCTGCGTCGCTGCCGATTTCTGCATCGGCAGCGAAAACTGCGTCGCTGCCCAATCCAAAATCGGCAGCGAAAACTGCGTCGCTACCGACTTCTGCATCGGCAGCGAAATCTGCGTCGCTGCCCAATCCAGAATCGGCAGCGAAAACTGCGTCGCTGCCGACTTCTGCATCGGCAGCGAAATCTGCGTCGCTGCCGATTTCTGCATCGGCAGCGAAAACTGCATTCATCACCATCTTTCTCTCTCTCTTTCTCTTTAAATATATATTATATATATATATATATATATATATATATATATATATATATATATATATAGACATATATATATTTTCGTTTGGGTGTTTACATGAGCTTGGCTGAAGTGAGCCCACCCCACTGTGCAAATTAATTATGCCACCACTACTTACAAATTTTGCATGCAGTAGCTAGCGGGGAAGAGATGTGAAAAAGAAGAACATAAAGACAAGGGGGAAGGCTTACCTAGCCGAAAAAGTGGCCAACAACTTTCTTGATGGTGTTGGGTAACTTGACGTGTGACCAATGAAAGCAATGACGGCAAAAACATGGCAAAAAAAAGGGAAGGAAAGACGGGAGAGGAAGGAGAAAAAAAGACTAGGGAGAAGCTGGTTTTTTGACCGACTTTAGCTTCTGAAATTTTTGTGCTTAGACCATGGGATCCACCTTTATTTATAGTGATGAAAGATGAATATTTTATCTTTAATGGTGCCAAATCATGGCCCTTTATTCAACTCCAAAGTATCCCAACTGTTAGCTCAAAGGGACCATCATGAATTGTCAAATTTAACAGTTGAAGGTTGCCTAAGTAGGCCTTTTTTGGTTGGCGTCACGACCATTGTATTGTCAATCAACCATAAAAGACCATACCAGGGTGTAGTCAAATGTTAGACAATTATTTTTATCCAAGTTCTGTCAAATTTCAAGTTCTGTCAAATTTGATAGAGTGATGAAGCATTAAATGCCCTTGAAAAATAGCCCCTTAAGTATTCTTTTCAGGTGAAAATTGAAGAAAATGATGAACAGTAACCAAAATGGTGTTGTTTTGATAAAGTTCAATTTAGTCATTTGATTTGTGATTTCTCTTAATTACACTATTGATTGGCTTCAAACTTCTAAATTTATGCAATTTTGCCCCTACTAAACTTCAATTTCAGCCCTAAATTCTAGCGCCTTTTTCACATTAGATCTTGGTCTTGGACTTCTTTAATTTAGTCTGTAATTAACCAGTAATCTTTCAAATCTCTTCAATTTCACCCATGATTTCATTCAATTTTCCCCCCATAGTTCGACATCTTTTATATAAAGGTCACTGACTTAAAATTTCTTCAATTTAGCCTTTAATTGACCATAAAACTTTAATCTTATTGCAATTTTACCCATGATTTGAACCAATTGACTTTGTTAAAATTAAATTTGGTATCCTAAAATTTCAATCCTCTCAATTAAGCCCAAAAAAAGATCCCAAACTTAATTTTCACCAATTAAATCTCTAATAAAATTAATTTGACCCATTTAATGTAACATTCCCATTCCTAGGATCAAACAACGCAATTATACCAATAAAAATTATGGGTCATTTTTTTTTCTACTGAAATTTTGGTAGTCTCTATAACGACTCGACTTTTTCAAAGCCAAAATCGATGGATTTGTTTTATTTATTTAAGTTGTTGATACTTCTCACAGTGACATCAAACGAATATAATTTTTGTAAATCAACATTCTCATGAGATGGATACTCAATGCATATGCCTATAATATTATATTTTCATATTCCTAAATTTACATTACTTCATATTGACATACTCATGAGTTTGCATTCTTGTTCTAGTCTTGTTATCAATTATCAACACGAGTTTATACATGAGTGTCGAATGATAATTTTACACAACTAGTACTTTCTTTCATACGATCCTTATATGAATTCACAACACAACATCCTCATAAAAACGAGTACCACATAAATATATTCATGACATCGTATCTACATGTTCGCACATCCACTTCCATGTTCCGTTACAGTTTTCATTACAAGTCCTTACAAAAGTGCCAAATGGCAAATATTCAACATAACACGTAATTAAGACATACAATTATATAGCACCTTTCAAAATATGTGAACTCGTGGAATGATTTTCCTATGCACCTTGATTATGTGATGTCCCTTTTATAAAAACAACATAGATATAAGAATTGTAAATAATCTAAACATAATAATAACAACTAGAAGGACATTATCGTTACTTTTCGTTATCAACTAAAGGTGAGTACATTATTTCATTCACTTCTCATATACATTGTTCAAGTACATTATTTCATTCACTTCTCATATACATTGTTCAATCTTCATTATTTTGCTAGATGTATTATCCTCATTCATATGCCCCAACCTCTCTATAAGAGTGGTAAGGCCAAAGTTTAATCTTTGATCGGGGTTAATTACTTCACCTTAACTTGGTCATCCACCTTGGATGCTTTTAACCATAGCTAATCATAATATCTAAACTCGATCATCCATCTCGAATGTCGTTAACCAAAACTAATCTCATGAAGTCAAACCCATCATCTCTTATGAATATCATTAGCAGAAGCCAATCGTCATAATCAACTCGGTTATTCATCTAGGATGCCATTTACCAAAATTAATCATCAACTATAACCCGGTCATCCATTTTGGATGCCATTAGCCGAAGCTAGTCATCAAGCACAACCCGATTATCCATCTCGGATGCCATTAGCCAGCCAAAGCTAGTCATCAAGCACAAACCGGTCATCCATCTCGGATGCCATTAGCTGAAGCTAATCATCAATCACAATCAACATTCCATAATTGGTTTGACATTTGTTAGCAGCCTAATTTCAAAACAGCTCAATTAATATCTCATAGTTGGTTTAATATTCATCATAATGCAATAATATATCCTCCTCAAACAAGTCATTTCAGAATATTAACATTTTCATTATCGTTTCAACATTCATCAAGAACTTGATCAACTTTTCATAGTCGTTTCAACATTTGTCAAGAATTCAATCAAACATTTCATTGTCGTTTCATCATTCATCAATGATTCTGTAAATCCCATGAAATAAATGTTTGCATAAATTGCAAACTAAATAAATGGAAAATAAAAGCGAAGAAATTCATGTATAGATTTAAATAAAAACAAGAATTCAAAAATTTTTGGATATAAATTTTCGAATGAAATATTTCGAGACATTATAAATTAACCAAGAAATATTGAGGGTTGGATTAATTAAAGAACATAAACTAAACTAAAAAGTTGAGGGGTGGAATTATAAGAAATGAAAAGAGGTATAACTTAATTATAAGAAGAAAAAGATGTGCGGCAAAACTAGTACACTTAAATGAAATAGGGTCTAAGTGCAAATGAGAGAAATTATGGGCTATAAATACCCTCTCCCTTGCTCATAAAAAATCTACAACAATATTAAAAGAAAGGGAGGGAGATTTTGAATTTATTCTTTTCAAATCAAGAGAAAAATATCAAAATTCCAAGAACCCATCCAAAATTAAGGGTTTATAGGTAGAATAAACACTTGTGGGCAAGAGATTAACAAGAAAATTTGAACAAAGAAAGAGGAGGGAAGGCCAACTGCATCATAGGAAGAAGGTGGAGTTGAAAATTTTTAACAGATTGAAGATCGAGACTTTGATTTGTATCAAGTAAGGAGTTCTAAACATGGTTTTATAAGTCGTTTTAAATTTGACTATGAATTGATACCTTAATGTTGAATTTTAGATTAGGGACTTGAATTTGGGAAAATATGTTAATTGTTAAAATTAAGTTAATTCATGTGTTGTATGTGATTGGGGGCATGAAATCATAATGATTTATTAAAGAAAATGCATGGGTAATTAAGTAAGGGGTGGTCAGCCATATAAAGAGAAAATAGGGGAATTGTGGTTTTTCCTTATTGAATCTATTATAATAGAGTTTTTTTTTTTTTGAGAATATGTGTGTGAATTTAATGAAATTAGCATAAAAGGAAAGAGGAAAATGCACAAAAATGCATTAGGATGGACCATAACTGACATAAAAGGAATTAGCCCTTTGATTTGCACACACATGATTTATTTGGAGGAAAATGCTAAACCCTTTAGAGATATGCAACGAAGGCTTAATCCTAATATGAAAGAAGCAGTGAAAAATGAAGTCATTAAGCTTCTAGATAATGGAGTCATTTATCCTATTTCTGACAGCAAATGGGTAAGTCCTACCCAAGTTGTACCCAAAAAGTCTGAAGTCATTGTGATAACAAATGAGAAAAATAAGTTAATTCTAACTAGGACTATTACTGGTTGGCGCATGTGCATTGACTATAGGAAACTTAATTCAATGACTAGAAAAGATCATTTCCCTTTACCTTTCATGGATTAAATCCTAAAAAGAGTTGCAGGTCATGAATTCTATTGTTTCCTAGATGGCTATTCAGGTTATAATCAAATTGAAATTGCATTGGAAGATCAAGAGAAGACTACTTTCACATGTCCATTTGGTACTTTTGCATATAAAAGGATGCTTTTTAGATTTTGTAATGCACCAGCCACGTTTCAAAGGTGCATACTTAGCATATTTAGTGATATGGTTGAACGTTTTCTTAAGATTTTTATGGATGATTTTTCTGTTTTTGGTGATTCATTTGATGATTGTTTGACTAACTTACAAAGTATTGAAAAGGATTGAATGATGAGTTTAAGTATTGAAATTGAAATGACAAAGAGAGGGCCAAACTTAGAAAAGAGATGTTGGTGTAGTCCAAACTGGAACACTGTTTGGTAATTGGGTCATATCTCGAGTTCTAGATGTGCAAATGACCTTAATTGTTTAGATAGATTTGGTAAGACATATGCCTACAACTGTCATGTGGAGTCCAAGATTTAAAAAGGCCGTTTTCAAGTCCAAATTATAGCAACAACGGAGAACTCCGAATCTGTCTTGCATCCTAGACACTGTTCAGTGTTCAACCCATATCTCGAGTTCTAGAAGTCCAAATGACCTCAATTTTTTTTTTTCTGGAAAAGATAAGATAATTTCCTAGAACTTTCATGTGTATATCTGGTTCCAGTTATGATGTTAGCAATGATGTTTTATTCAGACAAGAAGATAAGGATTTTCACCAAGTCAAGAGTTGGCCACCCACTCAACAATTAGTCATCAAATCAATAGTTCCAAATTTTAGCCTATAAAAGGAGGCATTTGCCATGCATTTAGGCATTTCAGTGTTCAGATCAAGATCATGCTCTTGCTCTCTTTCTTTGTATTTTGTAATGTTTAAGTTTTATTTTATGTTATATTAATCTCTTGTTTGTGCTTTTTCATTTCCTTTCCTTTACTTATAGAATTATGTTCTTATCTTGTTTATTTATGTTTCTTTCTTTCATTATGTTTAGCTAAATCTATTATATCAAGGTGAAAATATTACACTAATGGTGTAAGAATAAGTATAGTATAAACTCCACATGGACTTTAATGATTGATACTAACATGTTTATATTTATTATCTTGCTCACTCTTAATACCTTGCTTGTTAAATGGTTAATCTAGATTTGTGTTGAACAACCCTTGGTACAAAAAAAATCTTGGCACTTTCATAGCCCAACCGTATGGTATAACCTACACCTGAGCTATGAAAGGTACTTGATTTATTGTTAACATAAGCTATCACCATGAATACCTGATAATATTTACAAGTATTGGCATTACTTGAATAAGATAAATCATGTTATCAATTTAAAATCTGGTTGGAACCTCTTTTTGTGTGTGGTTTCCAGTTGAGTAATCAGAGTTTATATTATACTTGTTTGAAGTACCATTAGTGGATCCTCTAACCTTGACATTCGTTTTTATCATTGTTTAATCCTCACATTAATTGTACATCTTAAAGTCCTCTTTATTATTACTATTACTATTATTACTATCATTATCATCACTACTACTACTACTTATTATTATTGTTGTTGTTGTTGTTGTTGTGTTGTTATTTATAATTTATATAGTTAACCTCCCTATGGTTCGACCGTGGTCTTGACGGATTATTTATTACTTCGACACTCCTGCACTTGGGAGAAGACATCAATCTTTTGGTCATGTCAAGTTTTTGGCGCCATTGTCGGGGAGGTAAATTCTTGTATAAGTTATAATATTTATTTTATTTCTCTTTTCACTTTTCATTTTATCTAACTTTTATTTGTTTTGTTTTGTTTCTTTTTCTTCTCTTTTCTTTTCTTCCTTTATTCTCCTCTTACATGTGCATGAGAGTTTGGTCACATACATTAAGTGGTAGACTTTGTAGGGTATCCTCATCATTTTCAGAAAATATGGCCGAAGAAGATAATCAATCGCTTCATAATGAGAATAATGAGAATAATCGTATGAGAACACTTAGAGACCACATGAATCCCATAAGAACAAGTGCACCCTCATGCATAGTTTTCTCTCCTGATGCATCTCATTTCAATTTTAAGCCATACATTATTCAACTTTTTACCTTTTTATCATAGCTTAGACCTAGAAAATCCATACTTGCATTTAAAGGAATTTGAGGAGGTCTGTAACACCTATAATGACTCAAATTGTAGCATGAACACCATTAGATTAAAATTTTTCCTTTTTCATTAAAAGATAAAGCTAAAACATGGCTATAAAATTTGAGACCAGGATCTGTTCGTGCTTGGGATGAAATGCAACAATAATATTTAAAGAAGTTTTTTTCGTCTCACAGAACAAACTCTTTCAAAAGACAAATCATCACTTTCACTCAAAAGCTAGGAGAAACATTTTACCAATGTTAGGATAGGTATCGGGACTTGCTTAATACTTGCCCTCATCATGGTTTTGAAACATGGAGATTGGTTTCACATTTTTATGAAGGGTTAACACCTAGAGATAGACAAATGGTTGAATTGATGTGTAATGGAGCTTTTGAAGATAAAGACCCTAATGAAGCAATGGAGTACCTAGACTTGCAAGTCGAAAATGCTTAAAATTAGGACACCACAGGTTTTTATGAGGCACCAAGTAAAACTCAACCTCATACATCTAGTGGAGGTATGCATAACCTTAAGGAAGATTATGACCTCTAAGCCAAGTTTGCATTTTTAGCTAGAAAAGTCGAAGCACTTGAATTGAAAAAGAGTAGTCACTTAAAATCTGTTCAAGACATTGTGTGTCAAATCTGTGAAACCAATGAACACTCAACAAATGATTGTCCAACTTTGCCTTCTTTTAGGGAATGCCTCTATGAACAAGCTCATGCTTTAAACAGTTTTCAAAGGCCCAATCATAACCATACTCACAAACATACAACCCTGGTTGGAGAAACCACCCCAAATTTAAGTTGGAAGAGTGATAATAATAATGCACAAACTTCACAGCCACCGTTTCAAGCACACCATAATTTCCAAAATTCTCATGGATATGCACCTCCTTATGCTTCACCTCCTAGAAGAAATCTTGAGGAAACATTGCATGCATTCATTGAAAAGCAAGAGGCAATCAACACTCAACTTGCTCAAGGGATGATAGATTTTAAAGATACTCTTGCAAAGTTAACATCTGCTCTCAGTTTCCAAGAGAAAGGTAAGTTTCCATCTCAACCACAACAAAATCCAAAAGGGCAATACAATTCAAACGCAAGCAGTTCCAGAAGCCAACACATGAATCAAGTCAAATCAGTCATCACTCTTCGTAGTGGTAAGGTTAGTGAAAAACCCACTCTTGAACCTTGTGACAAAGATGATGAGTCTATCTCTAAGGATAAGGAAGGGATTGAATATGAACATTGCAAAGAAAAGGCGATTCCCCGCCAGCACTCCGATTTCCTCATGTCATGACCAAACAAAGGAAAGTCAACCATAACTCTGAAATCTTTGAAACTTTCAAACAGGTAAGGATCAATATACCTTTGTTGGATGCTATTAAACAGGTTCCTTCCTATGCTAATACTTCTATATTCGGTCTTTCAAAGTCTCAATCTAGGTGAGTTAAAACCAACTTCTGTAACTCTTTTACTTGCTAATAGATATGTAAAAGTGCCTAGAGGAATAGTTGAGAATGTGTTAGTACAAGTTGATAAATTTATTTACCCTGTTGATTTTGTTGTCTTGGATACACAACTTGTTGAAGCATGTAATTCAATTCCTGTAATTTTAGGACGTCCATTTCTTGCCACTTCTAATGCATTGATTAATTGTAAGAATGGACTGATGAAGCTATCATTTGGAAACATGACATTGGAGATGAATATTTTCAACATTTACAAGCAACTTGGAGATGATAATGATTTACAAAAAGTGGACTTTATTGAAAAATTAGTTCATGATCAATTTCAAACCACTTCTAGTGAAATTGAGATTATGATTTGCAAATGGTCTCCTTTCAGGAAGAATCAAAGGCATGTAATTGGAGACCACAAATTAAGGAATTGCCACCACGATCAATTGAGGCCATATCTTCAAGTGTTCAACCACCAAAACCTGATTTGAAGTCATTACCATTCAATCTCAAATACTCATTTTTGGGAGAAAATGAAACTTTTGCGGTAATAATCTCTTCCAAACTTAATGCACATCAAGAAGGTAAGTTATTACAGACACTGAAAATGCACAAAAATGCATTAGGATGGACCATAACTGACATAAAAGGAATTAGCCCTTTGATTTGCACACACATGATTTATTTGGAGGAAAATGCTAAACCCTTTAGAGATATGCAACGAAGGCTTAATCCTAATATGAAAGAAGCAGTGAAAAATGAAGTCATTAAGCTTCTAGATAATGGAGTCATTTATCCTATTTCTGACAGCAAATGGGTAAGTCCTACCCAAGTTGTACCCAAAAAGTCTGAAGTCATTGTGATAACAAATGAGAAAAATAAGTTAATTCCAACTAGGACTATTACTGGTTGGCGCATGTGCATTGACTATAGGAAACTTAATTCAATGACTAGAAAAGATCATTTCCCTTTACCTTTCATGGATTAAATCCTAAAAAGAGTTGCAGGTCATGAATTCTATTGTTTCCTAGATGGCTATTCAGGTTATAATCAAATTGAAATTGCATTGGAAGATCAAGAGAAGACTACTTTCACATGTCCATTTGGTACTTTTGCATATCAAAGGATGCTTTTTAGATTTTGTAATGCACCAGCCACGTTTCAAAGGTGCATACTTAGCATATTTAGTGATATGGTTGAACGTTTTCTTAAGATTTTTATGGATGATTTTTCTGTTTTTGGTGATTCATTTGATGATTGTTTGACTAACTTACAAAGTATTGAAAATGATTGATTGATGAGTTTAAGTATTGAAATTGAAAGGACAAAGAGAGGGCCAAACTTAGAAAAGAGATGTTGGTGTAGTCCAAACTGGAACACTGTTTGGTAATTGGGTCATATCTCGAGTTCTAGATGTGCAAATGACCTTAATTGTTTAGATAGATTTGGTAAGACATATGCCTACAACTGTCATGTGGAGTCCAAGATTTAAAAAGGCCGTTTTCAAGTCCAAATTATAGCAACAACGGAGAACTCCGAATCTGTCTTGCATCCTAGACACTGTTCAGTGTTCAACCCATATCTCGAGTTCTAGAAGTCCAAATGACCTCAATTTTTTTTTTCTGGAAAAGATAAGATAATTTCCTAGAACTTTCATGTGTATATCTGGTTCCAGTTATGATGTTAGCAATGATGTTTTATTCAGACAAGAAGATAAGGATTTTCACCAAGTCAAGAGTTGGCCACCCACTCAACAATTAGTCATCAAATCAATAGTTCCAAATTTTAGCCTATAAAAGGAGGCATTTGCCATGCATTTAGGCATTTCAGTGTTCAGATCAAGATCATGCTCTTGCTCTCTTTCTTTGTATTTTGTAATGTTTAAGTTTTATTTTATGTTATATTAATCTCTTGTTTGTGCTTTTCATTTCCTTTCCTTTACTTATAGAATTATGTTCTTATCTTGTTTATTTATGTTTCTTTCTTTCATTATGTTTAGCTAAATCTATTATATCAAGGTGAAAATATTACACTAATGGTGTAAGAATAAGTATAGTATAAACTCCACATGGACTTTAATGATTGATACTAACATGTTTTATATTTATTATCTTGCTCACTCTTAATACCTTGCTTGTTAAATGGTTAATCTAGATTTGTGTTGAACAACCCTTGGTACAAAAAAATCTTGGCACTTTCATAGCCCAACCGTATGGTATAACCTACACCTGAGCTATGAAAGGTACTTGATTTATTGTTAACATAAGCTATCACCATGAATACCTGATAATATTTACAAGTATTGGCATTACTTGAATAAGATAAATCATGTTATCAATTTAAAATCTGGTTGGAACCTCTTTTGTGTGTGGTTTCCAGTTGAGTAATCAGAGTTTATATTATACTTGTTTGAAGTACCATTAGTGGATCCTCTAACCTTGACATTCGTTTTTATCATTGTTTAATCCTCACATTAATTGTACATCTTAAAGTCCTCTTTATTATTACTATTACTATTATTACTATCATTATCATTACTACTACTACTACTTATTATTATTGTTGTTGTTGTTGTTGTTGTGTTGTTATTTATAATTTATATAGTTAACCTCCCTGTGGTTCGACCGTGGTCTTGACGGATTATTTATTACTTCGACACTCCTGCACTTGGGAGAAGACATCAATCTTTTGGTCATGTCAAGTTTTTGGCGCCATTGTCGGGGAGGTAAATTCTTGTATAAGTTATAATATTTATTTTATTTTCTCTTTTCACTTTTCATTTTATCTAACTTTTATTTGTTTTTGTTTTGTTTCTTTTTCTTCTCTTTTCTTTTCTTCCTTTATTCTCCTCTTACATGTGCATGAGAGTTTGGTCACATACATTAAGTGGTAGACTTTGTAGGGTATCCTCATCATTTTCAGAAAATATGGCCGAAGAAGATAATCAATCGCTTCATAATGAGAATAATGAGAATAATCGTATGAGAACACTTAGAGACCACATGAATCCCATAAGAACAAGTGCACCCTCATGCATAGTTTTCTCTCCTGATGCATCTCATTTCAATTTTAAGCCATACATTATTCAACTTTTACCTTTTTATCATAGCTTAGACCTAGAAAATCCATACTTGCATTTAAAGGAATTTGAGGAGGTCTGTAACACCTATAATGACTCAAATTGTAGCATGAACACCATTAGATTAAAATTTTTCCTTTTTCATTAAAAGATAAAGCTAAAACATGGCTATAAAATTTGAGACCAGGATCTGTTCGTGCTTGGGATGAAATGCAACAATAATTTTTAAAGAAGTTTTTTTCGTCTCACAGAACAAACTCTTTCAAGAGACAAATCATCACTTTCACTCAAAAGCTAGGAGAAACATTTTACCAATGTTAGGATAGGTATCGGGACTTGCTTAATACTTGCCCTCATCATGGTTTTGAAACATGGAGATTGGTTTCACATTTTTATGAAGGGTTAACACCTAGAGATAGACAAATGGTTGAATTGATGTGTAATGGAGCTTTTGAAGATAAAGACCCTAATGAAGCAATGGAGTACCTAGACTTGCAAGTCGAAAATGCTTAAAATTAGGACACCACAGGTTTTTATGAGGCACCAAGTAAAACTCAACCTCATACATCTAGTGGAGGTATGCATAACCTTAAGGAAGATTATGACCTCTAAGCCAAGTTTGCATCTTTAGCTAGAAAAGTCGAAGCACTTGAATTGAAAAAGAGTAGTCACTTAAAATCTGTTCAAGACATTGTGTGTCAAATCTGTGAAACCAATGAACACTCAACAAATGATTGTCCAACTTTGCCTTCTTTTAGGGAATGCCTCTATGAACAAGCTCATGCTTTAAACAGTTTTCAAAGGCCCAATCATAACCATACTCACAAACATACAACCCTGGTTGGAGAAACCACCCCAAATTTAAGTTGGAAGAGTGATAATAATAATGCACAAACTTCACAGCCACCGTTTCAAGCACACCATAATTTCCAAAATTCTCATGGATATGCACCTCCTTATGCTTCACCTCCTAGAAGAAATCTTGAGGAAACATTGCATGCATTCATTGAAAAGCAAGAGGCAATCAACACTCAACCCATATCTCGAGTTCTAGAAGTCCAAATGACCTCAATTTTTTTTTTCTGGAAAAGATAAGATAATTTCCTAGAACTTTCATGTGTATATCTGGTTCCAGTTATGATGTTAGCAATGATGTTTTATTCAGACAAGAAGATAAGGATTTTCACCAAGTCAAGAGTTGGCCACCCACTCAACAATTAGTCATCAAATCAATAGTTCCAAATTTTAGCCTATAAAAGGAGGCATTTGCCATGCATTTAGGCATCTCAGTTTTCAGATCAAGATCATGCTCTTGCTCTCTTTCTTTATATTTTGTAATGTTTAAGTTTTATTTTATGTTATATTAATCTCTTGTTTGTGCTTTTCATTTCCTTTCCTTTACTTATAGAATTATGTTCTTATCTTGTTTATTTATGTTTCTTTCTTTCATTATGTTTAGCTAAATCTATTATATCAAGGTGAAAATATTACACTAATGGTGTAAGAATAAGTATAGTATAAAACTCCACATGGACTTTAATGATTGATACTAACATGTTTTATATTTATTATCTTGCTCACTCTTAATACCTTGCTTGTTAAATGGTTAATCTAGATTTGTGTTGAACAACCCTTGGTACAAAAAAATCTTGGCACTTTCATAGCCCAACCGTATGGTATAACCTACACCTGAGCTATGAAAGGTACTTGATTTATTGTTAACATAAGCTATCACCATGAATACCTGATAATATTTACAAGTATTGGCATTACTTGAATAAGATAAATCATGTTATCAATTTAAAATCTGGTTGGAACCTCTTTTGTGTGTGGTTTCCAGTTGAGTAATCAGAGTTTATATTATACTTGTTTGAAGTACCATTAGTGGATCCTCTAACCTGACATTCGTTTTTATCATTGTTTAATCCTCACATTAATTGTACATCTTAAAGTCCTCTTTATTATTACTATTACTATTATTACTATCATTATCATTAGTACTACTACTAATTATTATTATTGTTGTTGTTGTTGTTGTTGTGTTGTTATTTATAATTTATATAGTTAACCTCCCTGTGGTTCGACCCCGGTCTTGCCGGGTTATTTATTACTTCGACACTCCTGCACTTGGGAGAAGACATCAATCTTTTGGTCATGTCAAGTTTTTGGCGCCATTGTCGGGGAGGTAAATTCTTGTATAAGTTATAATATTTATTTTATTTTCTCTTTTCACTTTTCATTTTATCTAACTTTTATTTGTTTTGTTTTGTTTCTTTTTCTTCTCTTTTCTTTTCTTCCTTTATTCTCCTCTTACATGTGCATGAGAGTTTGGTCACATACATTAAGTGGTAGACTTTGTAGGGTATCCTCATCATTTTCAGAAAATATGGCCGAAGAAGATAATCAATCGCTTCATAATGAGAATAATGAGAATAATCGTATGAGAACACTTAGAGACCACATGAATCCTATAAGAACAAGTGCACCCTCATGCATAGTTTTCTCTCCTGATGCATCTCATTTCAATTTTAAGCCATACATTATTCAACTTTTACCTTTTTATCATAGCTTAGACCTAGAAAATCCATACTTGCATTTAAAGGAATTTGAGGAGGTCTGTAACACCTATAATGACTCAAATTGTAGCATGAACACCATTAGATTAAAATTTTTCCTTTTTCATTAAAAGATAAAGCTAAAACATGGCTATAAAATTTGAGACCAGGATCTGTTCGTGCTTGGGATGAAATGCAACAATAATTTTTAAAGAAGTTTTTTTCGTCTCACAGAACAAACTCTTTCAAGAGACAAATCATCACTTTCACTCAAAAGCTAGGAGAAACATTTTACCAATGTTAGGATAGGTATCGGGACTTGCTTAATACTTGCCCTCATCATGGTTTTGAAACATGGAGATTGGTTTCACATTTTTATGAAGGGTTAACACCTAGAGATAGACAAATGGTTGAATTGATGTGTAATGGAGCTTTTGAAGATAAAGACCCTAATGAAGCAATGGAGTACCTAGACTTGCAAGTCGAAAATGCTTAAAATTAGGACACCACAGGTTTTTATGAGGCACCAAGTAAAACTCAACCTCATACATCTAGTGGAGGTATGCATAACCTTAAGGAAGATTATGACCTCTAAGCCAAGTTTGCATCTTTAGCTAGAAAAGTCGAAGCACTTGAATTGAAAAAGAGTAGTCACTTAAAATCTGTTCAAGACATTGTGTGTCAAATCTGTGAAACCAATGAACACTCAACAAATGATTGTCCAACTTTGCCTTCTTTTAGGGAATGCCTCTATGAACAAGCTCATGCTTTAAACAGTTTTCAAAGGCCCAATCATAACCATACTCACAAACATACAACCCTGGTTGGAGAAACCACCCCAAATTTAAGTTGGAAGAGTGATAATAATAATGCACAAACTTCACAGCCACCGTTTCAAGCACACCATAATTTCCAAAATTCTCATGGATATGCACCTCCTTATGCTTCACCTCCTAGAAGAAATCTTGAGGAAACATTGCATGCATTCATTGAAAAGCAAGAGGCAATCAACACTCAACCCATATCTCGAGTTCTAGAAGTCCAAATGACCTCAATTTTTTTTTTCTGGAAAAAGATAAGATAATTTCCTAGAACTTTCATGTGTATATCTGGTTCCAGTTATGATGTTAGCAATGATGTTTTTATTCAGACAAGAAGATAAGGATTTTCACCAAGTCAAGAGTTGGCCACCCACTCAACAATTAGTCATCAAATCAATAGTTCCAAATTTTAGCCTATAAAAGGAGGCATTTGCCATGCATTTAGGCATCTCAGTTTTCAGATCAAGATCATGCTCTTGCTCTCTTTCTTTATATTTTGTAATGTTTAAGTTTTATTTTATGTTATATTAATCTCTTGTTTGTGCTTTTCATTTCCTTTCCTTTACTTATAGAATTATGTTCTTATCTTGTTTATTTATGTTTCTTTCTTTCATTATGTTTAGCTAAATCTATTATATCAAGGTGAAAATATTACACTAATGGTGTAAGAATAAGTATAGTATAAACTCCACATGGACTTTAATGATTGATACTAACATGTTTTATATTTATTATCTTGCTCACTCTTAATACCTTGCTTGTTAAATGGTTAATCTAGATTTGTGTTGAACAACCCTTGGTACAAAAAAATCTTGGCACTTTCATAGCCCAACCGTATGGTATAACCTACACCTGAGCTATGAAAGGTACTTGATTTATTGTTAACATAAGCTATCACCATGAATACCTGATAATATTTACAAGTATTGGCATTACTTGAATAAGATAAATCATGTTATCAATTTAAAATCTGGTTGGAACCTCTTTTGTGTGTGGTTTCCAGTTGAGTAATCAGAGTTTATATTATACTTGTTTGAAGTACCATTAGTGGATCCTCTAACCTGACATTCGTTTTTATCATTGTTTAATCCTCACATTAATTGTACATCTTAAAGTCCTCTTTATTATTACTATTACTATTATTACTATCATTATCATTAGTACTACTACTAATTATTATTATTGTTGTTGTTGTTGTTGTTGTGTTGTTATTTATAATTTATATAGTTAACCTCCCTGTGGTTCGACCCCGGTCTTGCCGGGTTATTTATTACTTCGACACTCCTGCACTTGGGAGAAGACATCAATCTTTTGGTCATGTCAAGTTTTTGGCGCCATTGTCGGGGAGGTAAATTCTTGTATAAGTTATAATATTTATTTTATTTTCTCTTTTCACTTTTCATTTTATCTAACTTTTATTTGTTTTGTTTTGTTTCTTTTTCTTCTCTTTTCTTTTCTTCCTTTATTCTCCTCTTACATGTGCATGAGAGTTTGGTCACATACATTAAGTGGTAGACTTTGTAGGGTATCCTCATCATTTTCAGAAAATATGGCCGAAGAAGATAATCAATCGCTTCATAATGAGAATAATGAGAATAATCGTATGAGAACACTTAGAGACCACATGAATCCCATAAGAACAAGTGCACCCTCATGCATAGTTTTCTCTCCTGATGCATCTCATTTCAATTTTAAGCCATACATTATTCAACTTTTACCTTTTTATCATAGCTTAGACCTAGAAAATCCATACTTGCATTTAAAGGAATTTGAGGAGGTCTGTAACACCTATAATGACTCAAATTGTAGCATGAACACCATTAGATTAAAATTTTTCCTTTTTCATTAAAAGATAAAGCTAAAACATGGCTATAAAATTTGAGACCAGGATCTGTTCGTGCTTGGGATGAAATGCAACAATAATTTTTAAAGAAGTTTTTTTCGTCTCACAGAACAAACTCTTTCAAGAGACAAATCATCACTTTCACTCAAAAGCTAGGAGAAACATTTTACCAATGTTAGGATAGGTATCGGGACTTGCTTAATACTTGCCCTCATCATGGTTTTGAAACATGGAGATTGGTTTCACATTTTTATGAAGGGTTAACACCTAGAGATAGACAAATGGTTGAATTGATGTGTAATGGAGCTTTTGAAGATAAAGACCCTAATGAAGCAATGGAGTACCTAGACTTGCAAGTCGAAAATGCTTAAAATTAGGACACCACAGGTTTTTTATGAGGCACCAAGTAAAACTCAACCTCATACATCTAGTGGAGGTATGCATAACCTTAAGGAAGATTATGACCTCTAAGCCAAGTTTGCATCTTTAGCTAGAAAAAGTCGAAGCACTTGAATTGAAAAAGAGTAGTCACTTAAAATCTGTTCAAGACATTGTGTGTCAAATCTGTGAAACCAATGAACACTCAACAAATGATTGTCCAACTTTGCCTTCTTTTTAGGGAATGCCTCTATGAACAAGCTCATGCTTTAAACAGTTTTCAAAGGCCCAATCATAACCATACTCACAAACATACAACCCTGGTTGGAGAAAACCACCCCAAATTTAAGTTGGAAGAGTGATAATAATAATGCACAAACTTCACAGCCACCGTTTCAAGCACACCATAATTTCCAAAATTCTCATGGATATGCACCTTCTTATGCTTCACCTCCTAGAAGAAATCTTGAGGAAACATTGCATGCATTCATTGAAAAGCAAGAGGCAATCAACACTCAACCCATATCTCGAGTTCTAGAAGTCCAAATGACCTCAATTTTTTTTTTCTGGAAAAGATAAGATAATTTCCTAGAACTTTCATGTGTATATCTGGTTCCAGTTATGATGTTAGCAATGATGTTTTATTCAGACAAGAAGATAAGGATTTTCACCAAGTCAAGAGTTGGCCACCCACTCAACAATTAGTCATCAAATCAATAGTTCCAAATTTTAGCCTATAAAAGGAGGCATTTGCCATGCATTTAGGCATCTCAGTTTTCAGATCAAGATCATGCTCTTGCTCTCTTTCTTTATATTTTGTAATGTTTAAGTTTTATTTTATGTTATATTAATCTCTTGTTTGTGCTTTTCATTTCCTTTCCTTATAGAATTATGTTCTTATCTTGTTTATTTATGTTTCTTTCTTTCATTATGTTTAGCTAAATCTATTATATCAAGGTGAAAATATTACACTAATGGTGTAAGAATAAGTATAGTATAAACTCCACATGGACTTTAATGATTGATACTAACATGTTTTATATTTATTATCTTGCTCACTCTTAATACCTTGCTTGTTAAATGGTTAATCTAGATTTGTGTTGAACAACCCTTGGTACAAAAAAATCTTGGCACTTTCATAGCCCAACCGTATGGTATAACCTACACCTGAGCTATGAAAGGTACTTGATTTATTGTTAACATAAGCTATCACCATGAATACCTGATAATATTTACAAGTATTGGCATTACTTGAATAAGATAAATCATGTTATCAATTTAAAATCTGGTTGGAACCTCTTTTGTGTGTGGTTTCCAGTTGAGTAATCAGAGTTTATATTATACTTGTTTGAAGTACCATTAGTGGATCCTCTAACCTGACATTCGTTTTTATCATTGTTTAATCCTCACATTAATTATACATCTTAAAGTCCTCTTTATTATTACTATTACTATTATTACTATCATTATCATTATTACTACTACTAATTATTATTATTGTTGTTGTTGTTGTTGTTGTGTTGTTATTTATAATTTATATAGTTAACCTCCCTGTGGTTCGACCCCGGTCTTGCCGGGTTATTTATTACTTCGACACTCCTGCACTTGGAAGAAGACATCAATCTTTTGGTCGTGTCACCATGCTTTCGACCAATTATGCATCTAAGGGGGAGGATGCTTAATTTGGCATATTTAGTTTGATGGCATGTGTTTAATTGTATCGAAATAAGGAAAAATACATGATAAAGTAGCAAGGATTGTGTTTAGAAGAATATTATTCGAAAAGTTAGTAGAATCGATAAAAAAAAAAGTTCTATTTTGATGTTAGGAGGGGAGATTGAAATAAATAGAGTAAATTGGCTTATAAATGGTATTGTTGGCACTCTTATATAGTATGTGATATGGTTAGGGTTTTAGATAAAAGATAGAAAGCTAAATTGTGGATGTTGTGTGTAAATGGATAGATTAACGAATCTAGACAGATTTATCTCCTGACCTTCAGAGAGAATTTGGGTAGGAGGATGAGGGAATTAGGATCAGGTTCCTTTATAGGAATTGTAGTTTTAGATGTTGAATAAGAAGATTTGTTTTACTCAATTTGGAGCTATAAGACTCCAGTTATGGGTCATTAATTGAGAATGAGTCATGACAAACCCTATAGGGCAGTAAGTCTGATTCGTTATGAGTCACCAACCGAGAATGAGTCATGATAGACCTTATAGGGCAGAAGGTCTGATTTATTGACGAGTAATTTCGAATGTCTTGATAGCAGAACTATGTTCTCCTCCCTTCAAAGGACTTGTAGCCCTGTGTTTTAGCTTTCCAAGGATACCAACCTTCTTTGAAACAGAGTTCTAGAACTTCAGATATAGTCAAAAATCTGATAAGAGGTTGAATGCGACCTCTGTTGGTAGATTCAGAAAGTCACTAAAGCGATTATTTAGACGTATTAAGGGTGAAAATTGAGTCTTTTCCTTTCTGGAAACATATGATATTACATCTTAGCTTCCAAAAGAAATGAGCCATGTTCGAAATGGAAATTTATAATGATAACTATGGTTGGATAAAGATTGACAATATTAATGGGTGTAATGAGAAAAACGTAAGATATAAAGAAAGGAATAATTGAAAGAAAGACTTATATTGGCTGTTAATATGGTTATTATGAAATGTATCCTTGAATGAGGATAATTTATGAGATGTGCCTATGATTACAAGAGGGACCACAAGCGTGGTGCAGCAGCAACGAAGCACAAGTAAAGCTTCTACTGCAGGCAGGTGATCCACATCTATGCTTCTTAGTTAGCGAATGTTAGATATTATATGAATGAATGAAAGTTTGCGTAATGATATTGTTATTTTGGGTAGCATCTTGAATGTATATCTGTTCAAGGTGAATGGTCTTTCATGTGAATTGTCAAGTGATGGAAGTATCGCTAACATAGAAGATATGAAAGTGTGATACAAGAACACTCTCTCTCTCTCTAAATCGACACCCTCAGCTTTTATATCTCTAAAAAAACCATCAAACACCTTATTGTTTCCCTTAAAACACCTAAAATCCAAACCCATCCTAGTTTCTAAGCATCCTTGAATAGTTTTCTCTTCAAAATCTATCATCGTCATTACTGTCACTGTTGTTACCCATTTTTGGTCCCCTCACAAAAAATAAAAAAATACAAAAAAAAACACAAAAAAAAATATTATCTAAAAAATATAACAGTGAAAAAAAGATGCCAAAACGCTTAGAAAATATCAAAAATTGGTTGAGGAGGTTCAAAATTACAAAGATTAAAATTTGGTAGTATTTTATTGACTGATGATAGCCCTGTTGACAAAGAAAATTCAATTTGAGGAAGAAAAGTCCAAAATTTGATGTTTATGGACTCAATTAAATTTTATTGGGGCATTAATTGAATTTATAGAGGTTTTAATTGCAAGAAAATTTGATTTTGGAGTTAATTTGAGCTTTAAGTGGAAGAAATTAAGGTTCTGGGGTCAAATTATAATTTTTGAGAGTTAATTTGGTCAAATTAGGAGCTTAATTGCATAAATATTGAAGTTTAATGGCCAATTAGGGACTTAATTGGAGAAATCTAAAACCAAGAATCAAAATAGAAAAAGCGTGTAAATAGAGGGGCAAGAATTAAAACCGGACCAGGGGGCCAATTGAAGAAATTAGAAGTTTATTGCTCAATTGAGGGTCAAATTGAACTAATTCGAGATCAAGGACCAAAGCGAAAAAGACGACCAACTTCAGGGTTGCTGTTTGAATATGGCAGGGATATAATTGAATTGATTTTTACAATTAAAATTGCAATTAAGGACGCGATTGAACAAATCATAAATTGAGGACCAATGTGAACTCTGACACATTTTGCCACCTTTTCCTTTAAAAGGAAACGTCGCGTTTTGTCCAAAACGACGTCGTTTCATGCACTATTAAAAAAGAAAAAAAACCAAACCCAAAACGGTGCCATTTTGAACGGCACCATCATCTTTTTCCCTTGGACGTGCAGGGAACAGGGGAAGAAGATTTTCTTTTCTCCTTTGTTTCTCACCGACTTCCCTCCCCCCGAAGAGTTTAAAAAGACGCCAACATAACCCCCTTTTCCAGGTGTTGAAAGAGCGGTAAAGGGGCGGCAGCACAATGGACGCCCTAGCCACGTCTCCCTCCCCTGTTTTTGCCTATAAAAACAGGGGAAGGGGAAGAATGAAAAGAGAGAGAGAGAGAGAGAGAGAGAGAGAGAGAGAGAGAGAGAAAGACCAGGAGAGAAGAGAGAGGACAGAACGAGAGAGAAGAAAGAGGGGAAGAATGAAGAGCAAACTAGAGGGAAAAAACTGAAAGGAGAGGAAAAAACCAGAGCATATTGCAGAGAAGGGAAGAAGAAGGACCGCCGCTGGAACCACCGCTGGCCATTATTGGACGACTGAGGCGTCTCCAGGTAAACCCTTTTCCCTTTTATTTTGCCTTCATTTCTTCCCTCGCCATGCAAGACATGCACAGTGCATGTCTGCAGGTGAGGAGAAGTTAGTTACTGTGCCCATGCACAGTAACCAACTAATGTGGGCTGGGCTAAGCCCGACCCATATAGTTGGACCAGGTGCTGCCTAGCCCATGTAGTTTTTATGTTATTTTGATTAATATCAGGTAGTATTTCACATCGTAAAAATACAAATCTGGTATTAAAATACCTAGTTTTCATCAAAACTTTCAAAAATACAAAAAAAACTGAAAAAAAAAGAAAAATGTTTTTGTACATAAGACCAAGTGTCTCAAAGCTAAAAAATCATATTGTATTTTTCATACATCAAAAAATAATGTTTTAGCATGCATTTTGGTTTTAATAACCAATTTATTAAAGCCAAAAGAACATTGGCCAAAATTTAAAAAACAACAAAAATTTTATTTTGTTTTGTTTTAGTATCATGGATTATGAATTTATACGTAAAACGTATTCCTGATAAAAGAAATGTATTTTTTGTTGACAACATAGAACAATTAGGTTTTACCCTATTAAGATAAGAACTTCCTTATAGATGAGGGTTTTTCTTAAATCTTCGACAGACAGGACCAACAATTAGAAACCACAACAAGACCTTAGATTTTATCAGACATTAAAAAAATGCAGCCTACCTTAGGTAGGGCGTAGTTGGTGTGCTAAAACCTTCCCTTTACGCAACCAGTCACCGTACCCGATCTCTGAGACCAGTTAGGGTTCCTAGTGACCAGAATACTTGGTGGCGACTCCTATTCAAATTTTCCATTGATAAAAGACAAGAATTCCTTGTCTCGCCGCATTTGCTAGAAAATAGACCATTCATTTTTCCCTTGAGGGTGGACGATCGCCGCAACGTTGCAAACGTGCGACAGAATGACGACTCCATTAGGAATCTTGTGGGCTAAGCTTTGTTTTTGTCTGATTATTATGTTTTATTGTTGTGGTTTGTGTGTTTATTTTTATGCATTTCCTTTATTTATTTCTTACACACTTTAATTTATGTAAATATTTGTTCATGCATTGTATAGAACTGCCTCAAGCATCACTTACTTTAAATTTTGTACAAGCACACATAAGCTTCTAAGTTAAGTGAGGAATTAGCAATCTGCCTTATGACCATTGGTCAGGGTTCAGATGCGTGAAACACCTAACTCATATCAGAGTGTTTGCTTTGTAATGGTGGGTATACGTGCCTTAACCATTTCTCGCAACGTCCCTATACTGTCTTTACGAAGATCGTCACTGGGCAGATATGAGACCCTTTTGAGACCAAGTAAAAACCTGCCCATGTTCACATAATGAATAGAACTTGTCCTTAGGTTATATGTACTATCTTTATTTACATCAGGGCAAACCCTTCTTGAAGCATCTTGAACTCAAGACTTGTGGGTGGCATAAAGACTGTCACTCCGAAATTTTTCATTATAAAGTGTGGGCAAGAATCAAGATTCTTGTTTTATCATGCAAGAGTTACGATCATATGTCACCCCTCGAAGGGAAAGTTCATCATATAAATTACATGTTCATACATTTAACATGCATACACCGCAAATTGAAATATAGGTCCCTAAAAAGTGTACAACACCCGACTTAAAGTGAGAAGCATGAAAGATGAAGAACGTGCTCAACGTGATGCCTATTTTCAAGAATAGTTGGAGTCTCTAAAAACAAGCATGGCTCATCTCACCAGCTTACTTGAGCAAACACTGAGAAATACCTTTGGTGAAGGTCCTTCTAACCGACCGGTCACCTTTGATTTGGCTCCTACTACAATTCAACCTGAAGAAAGAATGAGCGATTATGGTTAGGAGCTTTAGCAAAATCCAATATTTGTGCAATCAGCGACACCTGCACCAGCCCCAATAGTCATGGAAGTATCTACTAACGAGTCCCATAAGGCTAAGTCATTTGATAGCATTGACCAAGCTAAGATAGAAGCGCTGGAAGCCAGACTCAAAGTCATTGAAGGGGTAGATTTATATGACCCGGTACGGGCAGCAGAGATGTGTTTAGTCCTAAATGTGGTTATACCAAAGAAACTTTGTGTTCCTGAGTTCATCAAATATAGTGGAACACAATGCCCCATACCTCATCTCAGGTCCTACTAAAATGGCAAAGGTAGTATATGATGAAAAACAACTAATGCACTTTTTCCAAGACAGTTTAAGCGGGGCAACATTGAGCTGGTATATGAGATTGGACAACACAAAAATTCAGAGCTGGAAAGATCTGGTGGATGCTTTTGTCAAGCAATACAAGTACAACATGGACATCACTCCCGACAAAACCAGCTTGTCTACTCTAGAGAAAAGGGACAAAGAAAGCATAAGGGAATATGCTCAAAGATGGTGGGAATCAGCTGCTTAAGTACATCCCCACTTCTAGACAAAGAGATGGTCTCTTTATTTGCCAACACACTCAAGGCACCCTATTACGAACATGTGATGGGTAGTTTGGCCCAGCAATTCACTGATGTTGTGGTAGTGTGTGAACGCATAGAGCAAGGTGTCAAGAGTGGTAGAATTTCTGCACCCACTGAGAAAATAGGCTTTGAAAGAAAAGAGGTCTACCATGTTGAAGATGGCTACAGGGTACGAAAAACTCATCCTAAAATTACCATACTCCATCCCAAATTGCCAACATCAAAAAACCTGAACCCAAAACTTTCAAGCCAAAAGCCAAATTGGAAATTACCAAAAGGTTCAGAACAACTACCTCCACTACCGCTACCCCTGAATGAGATGTATCAAAAGCTATTGAGCATCGGGCAAATAGCTCCAGAACCTCTAACACCTGTGCAGCCACCTTATCCTAATTGGTACAAGCCAGAACTCAATTGTGAATACCATGCTGGTATTGCTAGGCATAACATCCATACTTGCAACGCCTTCAAGAGAAAGCTTCTTCAATTAATCAAGGCCAAGTGGATAGAATTGGAACACGCTCCTAATATGAACATGAACCCACTGCGTAATCCTGCTTGAAGCATATTAGGATGGAATGTTTGGGGAATATCGAAAGCATCAATGGTCCTGCATGGGTGTGGAAATGATAGCATGAATTTTGAAGAACTCAAATTTTGATCGTGGTGTTGTTCCACATTGTCTTTGAATCCTCTGTATAGAACTTTTGAGAGGAGGCTAGCCTAAGAACAAATTCGCCAAAATAATGGAATGAAGCCTGCCTTGTTATTGTCTTTTGTTTCATACTTTTGAACAAGACTTTCTCTATTAAATGAGCTTTCCTTGTTAAATAAGGTCATGTGCTTTCCTATGTTCATATCACACTCTTTTTGTTGTTATTACATGTAAATAACATTTTGAGCACAACTTTTGCTCACAAAACTACAAAGAATCCTTTGGTGTTCCTTTCTTCCAAAACCATACAAAATCTCATATGTTTTCAAAGATATTTTTTGGGACCTCCAAAGTAATATTTTTTGAAAATAACCTTGACTAGGATCACACCCCAAACTGGGGGGAAAATAAGAGTCTTTTTTTACCATCCAAACAAAACAGTGAAGATTGTGCTAGAATTGATCGTTGTAATTTTTTTAGTCTTTCATTATTCATCCAAATGAAGCAGTGAAGATAAATATTGTTGATTGGTTAAGAAAAGAAAAGAAGAAAGATCCAAAAGGATTCTAAAAGATTTGAGCTTCTCATAAAAACAACTGATATGGTTATGCTCAACCAAAACAAAAATGAAAGA